>NW_010339065.1:0-8293 GCF_000700745.2 Antrostomus carolinensis
TGGCTCTGAACGAGGTGCATGCGGTTGTAACTCATCTGCAGAGCTGTGTGCAGCCAGTGCACATCCTGCTCACACTTGACAAAGCTCTCATGGTGAGACCCACCATCAGGGCAGAGCTCCTGAAACATTGGTATGCCAGAGCATTCATGCTCAACTAATTACTGAAGAGACAATGTGGTTTGTGTGGTCAATCATCCTCAGCACAGTTTAAACATTAATCTGAAATGACTCTCGGCCAGCATTCATCCCCTTCTGTAGCAAAGCATCATACGAGGAAGCAATTTTTTGGGCCCCTCACTACAAGAAAGACACTGAGGCCCTGGAGTGTGTCCAAAGAAGGGCAATGAAACTGGTAAAGGGTCTGGAGAACGAGTCTTATGAGGAGTGGCTGAAGGGACTGGGGGGAGTGGCTGAAGGAACTGGTGTTGTTTTCTCTGGAGAAGAGGAGGCTGAGGGGAGACCTCTACAACTACCTGAAAGGAAGTTGTAGTGAGTTGGGCGTTGGTCTCTTCTCCCAGGTAACCAGTGATAGGATGAGAGGTAATGGCCTCGAGTTACACCAGGTGAGGTTCAGGTTGTATATTAGGAAAAAATTATTCTCCAAAAGAATGGTCAGACATTGGAACAGTCTACCCAGGGAAGTGGTGGAGTCACCATCCCTGGAGGTGTTCAAGAAACGTGTAGATGTAGCACTCAGGGATATGGTTTACCAGGCACAGTGGTGATGAGTTGATGGTTGAACTGGATGATCTTAGAGGTCTTTTCCAGCCTTAGTGATTCCGTGATTCTGTGAATTCTGCTCTCACTGAACATTGTGAGAGTTTCATTTCTGAGTGTGTGTGACCTGAGGTTGCTAGACTTCAAACAGTCAAGAGATTGAGAGTAAGTAACTTTGCTGCTGAGGGTTTTGTAATAAACCACTGTTGCCTCCAATCAAATACATGAGCTTCTGATAGGTTTGTATGTTGGAGGAAACCGAACACACGGTAAGGACAGAGCCCCTGTAATCAAATGCTCCATTATAAAAAAGCTGCTTTTAGCTTAAATATTTCACATTTTCAGACATCTGTTGTGCAGCACGCAAAATGAGAACTGGGGAAAAAACCTGCAACAACCTTCTGTAAAAAAAATAAAAAAAAAAATAAAAAAAAATTAAAGAGCCTCTCTAAACTCCAGCAGTTTAATTGCAGCCCTGGATATCAATTTTTCTCATCCAGCGTCACCAGATGCAGCTCTGAAGCAGTGAGTGGCCTTGGGAGACACAAAGGCCACATTGGATGCCCCATTTGTACTGCTATGGTGTCACAAGTGCTGTGAGGCAGAGCAGAAGCAGGACTCTCACTCCACCATCCCCACTGCAGCATCTGACATGAAGACCTCACCAGCCCATCCTCACCAGGGGATCTACAGGTGCTGCTCTAAGCCTGGATATGAGCTGTTGGTGCAAATAACACCTTAAGGGACATATTGAGATGGGATAGGTGATGCTAGGAAACTTTCTTAGTGGTCATTGGCCACAGATATGAACCCTCCTAACCACAAGCATTTCAATGCTGGAAAAAAGGAGTGTAGGGCACACACTAGGGTGATTTGGAGTGTCGGTGGAGAGAAATCTGGGTTCCAATTGCTTTGCAGTAAGGACCCAGAGCAAGCTGTTTCAATAGACCTAGAAATCTAGCCATCATGGTTATGAGATGATGCTGGGTTAAAAAACAGAGTTAACCAGAGCAAGACTGGGCTAATAGACAGATAATAGACAAACTACTGCCTTCCTAGTTTGATGATTTCAGCCCTTTCATTGCAAAAACTGGGAAGGAGTAGATGAAAATTCTAATTATACCATGTCTAAGAAGTGGCAAAAGAATGATTAACATTTCAGCTTGAAAATAAGTAAAAATGGAGATTATGATCAAATGAACAAGGTGGAGAAGATTCTAGCACGTTTTTTGTGATTTTCAACCATAGCTATAATTCTCACTACATTTTTACTGGGATGTCAGTTTTTATACATGATCTGTGCTGTGCTTTCACTGATCAACTCTTGTTGTTGACTTGAAGTGGTGCAGACTCATACTAGAAGTCTCTCATCTCATCATAACACCCTGAAAGTTTATATATTGGCTTGCCATGACCCAACTGGTAAAGCATAAAGCGACTGGTTTCATTAAAGGGCAAAATTTGAGTCATCTGCCTAGGGCATTACCATCTGTTCCTTTTTCCTCATTTCCTGTTTGTAGAATAAGTAACTCATAGTTACATGCAGTTATATTTTTTTGAGTAAGTCCTTTAGCAGAAGAGCTGCTATGCCAATGCAGTTACCAGGCTGCAGGGACCTCTAAATCCACTTGGCCTAATGAGGATGTTGGTGATGCAAATGTGTCACTCCCTACACTGCAGACAAACTGCAGCACTGAGCTCAGTCATTCTGGCAACCTAAAGCAAATCCCTATGTAAGCATTTCTTTTAAAACCAAAGAATATAAAAACTATTAATTCAAGACAAGGTGTGTAAGTTAAAACACCATCTCTTTTTAGACCAACCAGTCAAAAGGGAAAATTAGGCAAGTTTTTGGGCACGCGAGAGCTTCTTTAGATCTGCAATACAGGCAGGAAGCTTCACAGCTTAACAGTAGAGAAAAGTTAGCACAGTTTGATGAGCTGTTCAGACCATCTCTGAAGGAAATGTGTTTGGTACCTATCAAGTGGAAAGACATTAATAGGATGGAGAGAAAGGTGCTGAGGTAGATATCACCTGAGGAAAGAGAAAACAAGATCATCTAGAAAATGTGGAGCACAGAGAGCTTATCAGGGAGAAGAGAATCTTGTGCTTGTGTCAAAGTAATATTGATACAGAGCCACCAACTTTTGGTATGCAGTAAGATATGAATTTTAATTCCCAGGATCATATTTAGCAGAAATTTTGTAAGTTTCCTTAATTTTTTTTTACTATTATTATTATTTTTTATTTTGAGAGTGAGAGAGAACAACTAGAATGAGGTTGGATTCTTTAAAAATTTTTTAAAGTCTTTATATAAGCGTATATAATATATATGTGTGTGTGTGAATGAAATATACTTTGCTGCTGCTTGAATATCACACGTATTCAAATTGCATCTTCCCATAACCCATCATATTGTCTTCAGAGAAGACTTACATAACTCTGAAGAGCTGAAGAGGATATAAGTTGGACAGTGGGTTGTGCACAATGTCCCTATGTGGCTACTAGGAATGGAAGTGGCTGCTTTAACCTTTGTGGACATATATATATAAATATCAAAAATATATCAAGTTTTTGTGGTTACAGTTATACCTGCAAGATCGTTAAAGGACTGAGAATTTGTAAGGCTGAGAAAGGCTCTTCCCAGTGAGCTGCCTGCCTAGGGTGGGTAAAGAGGATGGAGATAGGATTTCTGGGTGGTCAGTAATTTCAGGGAGCATACTTGCTGTACAGAAATTCATTTTTTATAAATAAATTTTTAAAGAAAATGAGAAATTTCTGGTGGGACATTGTTTTTTTGAGAAGGAGCATTCTCCAATTGCTGCACAGGGATGGCTTGCTCCCAGGCACAGGAGGAATGGTCGAGTGTGAAGGGACCTCAATGTCCTTCCTGCTCACATCTCTCACTGTGTTCACTGTGAGCTATACACGCCCTCATTAAGCAGTTATTTATGGTCTTTTAGAAGCAGACTTTAAACTGTGATTGACATCTCCCCTCTTGGGACCTCAGATCATCACACTGAGGCTTTTCTTCATCTTGTGTTTTCTAAGCAAGTACATGGCCATGATTTGAGTTGGCTTTTTCAGCATATTTATTCTTATGGGGATGCAGAAGAAAATAGTCTCTGTGCTGTTCATGGAATTGGGAGACCTTGTAAAATGAACAAATGGTTCCTATATTTCAAATTGTGCCCTTTGCATCTTGTCCTGTCACTGGGTGCCACTGAATAAAGCCCCGCTCTGTCTTCTTTATTCCCTGCACACATGGATTAAAATCCCCAAAGTCTTGTCTTCTCCAAGCTGAACAGGCCCGGTTTCAGAGAGATGCTCTGGTCCCTTACTCATCTTCATGGCCCTTTGCTGGACTTGCTCCAGTGTGTCAATTTCTCTCTTATACTGGGAGCCTAGCCCTGGATACAGCACCCAGGTGTCTCTCACAAGTGCTGAGCAGAGGAGAAGGATCACCTCTCTCTACCTGTTGGCAACACTCCTCCAATGCAGCTCAGGATGCTGTTGGACTCCTTAGTACTTCTACTTACAAATTGTGTTTCTATCTGTAAAATCTGACATTGTATCAAGGAGGTGATAAAACTCTGTACAGGCTTTGAGGCACTCACAGTGCTAACAGAGCCCTTCATAGTTATTTAAAACAAGGAAAATATTTTGCTCTCAGGTAGTGACCAAAGTAAAGAAAAACCCTTCATCTCTTTCCCCCATACCCCACAGCACAATAAATAAATAAATACTGACTCCCCAGCGAGCCCTCTGTGAGATGTGTGGGCAGGCGTTGGAGTGAAGAGTTTGGACAGCTCCATCCTCTGCGTTAGTGATGTAGTCCTCAGTGCCTGTAGAGAGATAAAGCTCAGTAGGACTGTGGGTTGCCTACAATGCATGTACAGTAGATGCATCTTACAGTGTGTGATTCATTGCAGCAGAAGGAAGGTCCCATACAAAGAATCCTATAGAACTGAGGGACCACCTGGGACAACAAGGGAGCTCCTGTTACATTTGCATGTTATCTCTCCAAGCCTGTCTCCAAAAGACATGACAGGAGAAGGTGTTAGAACAGATGGTCCCATATAAAAACAGTCTGAGATACTGAGGCTGCCTTCCTATTACAGGGAAGAACGAGCAAGCAAAATTCAAATACAGCTGGGAAAGGAGATCCATCACAGATAAAAAGAGTTCAGCCACAGCTGCCATGGGAGGAATGGGGAAGGTGTTTGGTCAGGGCTAAGACCTCAGAGGACAAACCTGTTTAGGGTTCAATACTGAATAGCAGCATGCAGGGAGGTAAGCATCGATGCCTGAACTCCTTTCTGCACTCCAGCAGCTGAGAAAAGCCTGAGGGCATCTCGGCAACTACCAGGGAGGAATGTTTCTGCACAGGTAAGATCTGAGGTTGGATTCCTATATTCTGCCTTTCTCTTCTGTAATCTCTTTCCCCACTTGAAGTGCAGCTATCTATCTCTGGCTTGGCTGAAACAAACCTGTCACATTGCCATCCTTGCCTGGTGTTAGAAATCTTGGGGAAGTGAGAAGACTCTTTAGCAGTAACAAGGTGAATCACTGGGACCTGCCACCCACTATGAGTGATGGTGTGCCTCCTGTAGAGCTTTAAAGGTGGTTCATTAGCTGGTTTCCCCTGGTGACAGCTCCCAGACAGAAGTCCCTCTCCAGCAGGTGCAGGACAGCTTCCAGCTCCAAGTGCTCTTCTCTTCACCTGCTCTTGTCACATACCTAGAATCATAGAATCATAGAATCATAGAATCATGTTGTGAGTTGGAAGAGACCCACAAGGATCATCTAGTCTAACTCTTGCCCTAGGATAGGACAATCCCAAGATTCAGACCATGTGTCTGAGGGTGTTGTCCAAACGCTTCTTGAATATTGTCAGGCTTGGTGCCATGACCTCCTCCCTGGGGAGCCTGTTCCAGTGCTCCTCCTCCCTCCGGGTGAAGAAGCTTTTCCTACTATCCAACCTAAACTTGCTCTGGTGCATCTTCCTGCCATTTCCCCTGGTCCCATCACTGGTCACCAGGGAGAAGAGATCAGGACCCATCCCTCCTCTTCGCCTTGTGAGGAAGTTCTAGACCGTGATGAGATCTCTCAATCTTCTCTTCTCCAGGCTGAACAAACAAAGAGACTTCAACCTCTCCTCATATGGTTTCCCCTCTAAGCCCTTCACCAAGCAAGCACTGCATTGCGAGCCGGTGGAGGGAGGTGATTGTCCCATTCTGCTCTGCACTGGTGCAGCCTCACCTCCAGTACTGGGTGCAGTTTTGGGGGCCACAGTATAGAAAGGATATAAAGCTACTGGAGAGTGTCCAGAGGAGGGGCACTAAATTGGTGAAGGGCTTAGAGGGGAAGCCATATGAGGAGAGGCTGAAGTTGCTTGGTTTGTTCAGCCTGGAGAAGAGGAGACTGAGAGGAGATCTCATCACAGTCTGTAACTTCCTCAGTTAGTGTCCATGGAACCTCTGAGTTTGGTGTCACTGGAAAACTTAGTTAGCAGTCCTTCAAGTCCTATATCCAAGTCATTGATTAAAACATTAAAGAGTTCTGGCCCCAGTATGTATCCCTGTCCTTCAAGTCCTATATCCAAGTCATTGATTAAAACATTAAAGAGTACTGGCCCCAGGATGGATCCCTGAGGGACCCCACTAGTGATCAGTCACCAGCCCGATGTCACCCCATTGACTAGAACCCTTTAAGCCTGACCCACCAACCAATTGCTCACCTGTAGCAGTGTGTGTTTATTCAGCTCTATGCTGGACATTTTATCCAGGAGGACGCTGTGAGAGACAGTTTCAACGGCTTTACTGAAGGCCAAAAATATTACATTGACTGACTTCCCTTGGTCAACTAGGTGGGCAACCTTATCATAGAAAGAGATTAGGTTTGTTAAGCAGGACGTTCCTCTCATGAACCCATGTTGTCTGGAACCAATGACTGCGTTGTCTTCCAGGTGTTTTTCAATAACTCCCAGAATAATCTTCTTCATAATTTTGCCAGGCACAGAAGTGAGACTTACAGGCCTGTAGTTGCCGAGATCTTCCCTGTTGTCCTTCTTAAAGACTGGGACAACATTTGCCAGCTCCCAGTGAACTGGGACCTCTCAAGAGCATTGAAAGATCATTGAGAGAGACCTCACTATGACATCTGCCAGCTCTTTAAGAACCCTCGGATGGATCCCATCAGGTCCCATTGACTTATAGGGATACAGCTGGAGCAGCAAATCCCGCACAGGTTTGGGGCTGGTAGGGAGTTTATCATTCTCACAGTTATGGTTCTCTAACCCTGGGTTCTGGGGGTTCCTGAGCCCATCCTCAGTGTTGAAGACCGAGGCGAAGAAGGCATTGAATGTCTCTGCTTTGTCTGCATCCCTGTTTGTGAGGTGACCGTGCTCATCAAGTAACAGGCCAATGTTATTCCTGGTCTGACTTTTGCTATTAACATATTTTTAAAAGCCCTTTTTATTGTTTTTCACAGTACTTGCCAGCTTTAACTCTAATTGAGCTTTAGGTGCACAGATTTCCTCCCTGCAGTGGTGAACAGCATCTCTGTAGTCCTCCCATGTTGCCTGACCTTGCTTCCACTGGCTTTCTGCCTTGGTTCCAGAAGAAGATCCTTGCTCAGCCAAGGCAGCCTTCTGCCTCTCCTGCTTGACTTCCGGCATTCTGGGATTGCCTGTTCCTGTGCTTTTAGGAGGTGGTACTTAAAAAGGGACCAGCACTGGTGGACTCCAGCTCCTTCAAAAGCTTTTTCTCAGGGGGTCTTACTAAGTAGTTCCCTGAGCAACCTGAAGTCCACTCTCCTAATATCTAGAGTTGAGGTCTTGCTGGTAGTTTTCCTCCTGTTACCATAGATTTTGAACTTGACTGCTTCTGGTCGCTGTGACCAAGGCAGCCACCAATCGCCACTTTACCCACAGGACTCTCTCTGTTGACGAGCAACAAGTCAAGGAAGGCACTGTTCCTGGTCTGTTCCCTTCGTACCTGAACCAAGAAGTTGTCATCCAGCTGGTTTAGGAACCTTCTGGACCTGTTTGTACCAGCTGTGTGGTGTTCCCAGTTGATATCCAGCAGGTTGAAGTCCCCCATAAGGACTAGGGCACATAATTTAGAAGCATCCTTTAGTTCCTCCCTCACTTTTCTGAGGGAATGGAAAGATTTATGCAAGGAAGTCTCCAAAACACTTGGGTCTTTCCTGCCCCAGAGTTTATTTTTTGTGTTTTGATCCTGCTGAGATCACAGCCCAGGCCCAGCATGACAGTCCCAGCAAGTATCTCTGTCTCCTCACATGGACCTCATTGCCTCATCTCAGCCGTTGTTGGGCCATGACCCCATCCGAGATAACCATGAAGAAAGGAGGAACTCTCACCTCTGTATCTGACCAAGTGACAACACTATTATCTTGCTATCATCACAGCGTTTATCCATCAATCTCTTTTGGAGAATATAAAATATCTGTTTATTTTTCTTCAAATGATGATATCATTTTTGCATTTTCATAACTGTTTTGATACAGATGTTTCTTGAAGTCCTGCCTGGGGTTCAGGGCATTGCTGTTCTTC
>NW_010339065.1:8332-12009 GCF_000700745.2 Antrostomus carolinensis
GTATGCTCTTCCAACCTACTAATTACTATTATTAAAGCTAACTAGCTGAGGAATTAAACTGTGCTGCAAATAGGTGTTTGATCAAAAAAAATGCCCATTTCATCATGAAACCAGCCAAGAAGCTGAATGCTGATTCGATGAATGGCAGCAGGAAGCAGATCCTGTTCAGAAAGGCTAACAGGACCTTAACCACCCTCTGCCCCTGAATGTATTAGCAGGATGCAGATGAACGCGCAGGAGCTTTGTACAGCACTATGGCAACAAAAGAAGCTGATCTAGTGACCCTGTCAGTCTGACATCAAATAGATGGCAAAGGCTTGTGCTTCATCTCAGTTTCCAGATTCAAGGAGAGTGTTTAAAGTTAACAGAGATAAGGGACTGAGATAGGTTCTGTATCACTTCTTGGAGAGGTAGTGACACTTGCATCACTTTTTCATTTAGTTTACAGGGGAAGAAAAGCTGCATGTGAGACATTAAAGGCACCTGGTGAGATTTCCACATACTATGAAAAGTAGCAATAGAAGGAACTTCAACATCTGATCAAACATCACTTATTTCAAAAGCCCTTAAGGACTGAGTTTGACCCCTGAATGCAGAGTCTTTCTGTTTTATAACCACAAAATACAGATGTCTTTATTGAGTATGTACAAACACACGGTTTGGGTTTTTTTAAGGAGCTCCTCCAGTTTAGATTGGATGATTGAGAACAGCAAAGACTGCAGTTTTCCCAAACCAAATCCTTCCAGTCCAAGTCAACAATGGAGCCAAGAGAAGTGGTGGAAACTGAAACTTTGTCACTGCTTGGGATGAAAGTTTTGCTAAACCTCAGGTCCAGGGAGACTTCCCAGGCTGGGAAATTTCAGTTCAAACAGTTACAATTAAGCAACATTACAGTTATCAGTTAGGCCTACTGTAGGATTGGAAGGATCCTGTCTTCAGAGCAGGCAAGTAGGTAATTCCTCACTATTGATCTCAGAGAAAATATTTTCTGCTCTCCAATCTGCTCCTTCTTCCATGTTCTTTTGACTACTTCTTATCCTGACTATCATGGGATGGAAATGGGGATTACTCCTTTCTCCCTTGTAGGAACCTGATGTGTATCTCAAGACCTTTTTAATGTTTCTGTGTCACTGCCTCTGAACGGACCCAAGTGCTCCAGCTGAGACCTCATCCATGCTGAAGAAGGCAACAGGGAAATCTCAGGGACCTTGTGAGCTAATTGCAAAGTCACCTTAATAATTAGCCTGGTGTGACCTGCCAAGCTGTATTGCTTGGGGAAAGGTGGAGGAGTCAGGCAGGTCCAGTCACTTACTCTGCTGTCCGTGGCATGTACCACAGCCAACCCAAGAGAAGGACGAAAATGGTCAAAAAGGGAAATGTTTATTTTCCCCATCATTGATCTCTGTGGATCTATAAAGCTATACTTGAAACTTCAGTTGAAAGGTGCTTGGGGAGTATAAGAGCATAAGGACAGATGCACTTAACACATTGAATTGTGAAAGATGCCTTCTTATATCAGGGCACTTCTAAACCTTTTTTACTCCAACATATCACTATAAGCAGAATAACTTTATGGACTCCTATGTTCAGAATCTGAGCAGAAAAGATAGCAAGAAAAAAGCTCTTGTAAGGATTCACAGAGAACATAGATACTTCAAAAGCCAAATGAAGGGCAGACGTAGCTTATTTGCATGTCATCTAAATTCTCTGTCTTATCCTGACATCAGATCACAATTATTAAGTGAACTTTGTAGATCAGACACAAAATGTACTACATAACAGTATCCCCCAAAGACTGTCTCCAACACGAACTCAGCCACCCACTTCTGTTAATAGTGGATTACTTGTGACAGGCTAGGCAGAAGATTGATTATTGTTATAAATTATTTCATGATCCCTCTTCCAGTGCAATTAATTCAGTGATTCAGCTATCTAGAGAGTAGTGAATGAAAAGAAATGAAGGACTCAGCTAAGAGTAATTCTAGATGAAAAACTAGTTGATGAAAGATTGTTGAATACATTTAAAATTCCACTCAGTAATTTCTATTTCTGTAACATAATTCCTTACAAAGTAAATCAGCTATAAAGCCAGTAGAACTATATACCAGCATTCAACTGTGTGAGGTTGTACCTTGATTAATCATAGCCAGTGAAGTTCTCTTGAACAGTCTATTTCTATATTAATATATTCCTTTGTTTAATAAAAGTAATATTGTCCCGTGTTTTCTACAGACTACTGCAGTTTCTTTGTCTGTGTCAATGCAGCATGAAAATATTCTGGAGGCTGAAAGAGAGGAAATGTGTAAGAGAAATGGGTTTCTACTAGTGGAAGAAATTAATGTACTGCTGTAAAATGGATGCTATGTTTTCTAGAAGGAAATTTAAAGTAGATATTAAAAGGATATAGGTACACATCAATTCATGTTTAAAGGGTTAGAAAGAAAGGATTTTTAAGGAAAAAATGGGATATTGCATCAAGCAAGCCCTGGGAATTACCCACCATGGAAGAGTCTTAAAGATGAGTGAGCGAGGTCTATGAATGGAACTGGTAGCACACAGCATCCCAGCACCAGTACTCAAACTACTTGCCCCATCTCTGAACCCCTAGTCCTGAGCTCAACATCTAAACTCTCAAAATGATGCATGAATCATATTACACAAATGCCACAGATGTAAATAAGAGTGGTGCAGTCCCTAAGCCACAGCAGGGTATGTGACAGGGAGGAGGAGACAGGTTAAATGCACCTTTCTCTATAAAACTTTCCCTGGGGTTAATGCATCAGTCAGGACTATCTTTTCTCATGGAAAATGGTGGAAGAAGTTGTTTGTGTCGCCACTAAATGGAGCAATAACCCCGTGATGGCAACATTTCAGCTGGGGAAGGCTGAGGTATAAATCCTGTTCCTTTCTTTTCTGTAGTTGAAAATAAAATCTGAGTTTTTCCTTTTGCCCGATTCCTCAGTCATAAAGCAATCTTTTGTTTAGTATGCAAGAAAAAGCCACTTCTATGGGATTGAATATAGCTAAAATAATGCCATTTTGTATATGCAGACGCCATGTTGCTTAAATGAGGAGGCAGCACATTACCTTGTCTCACTGTCATTTTTGCTCTCCCTATGCCAATAGAAAATGCTGTATATTCAGTCAGACCCCTGATTGCTGTTGCTGGGATACTGTAAGCTAATAAGTGCGAGACAAGGCAAAATAAAAGATGTGATACTGCAACTAACAAGTGACAAATCATCACAGATGCAAAATTTCTCAGTAAAGAACCTAAACAGTAGACAGAAATAACTTTATTTAGGATTCATCCATATCAAGGCATTTAAAGATAACCAACTAGATGTTAACAACATTTTAAATTAAAGGAAAGCACAGTAAAAATAGAGACTGGGATCTAAAGACTGATTTTTGTTATAGGCATCTTGAAGCATGTTATAGGAATTACCCTCACCCTGTGGCTGGAGGCTTGGCCAGTGAGATCCTGAGCAAGAAGGGATGTCCTCTACATACACGACATTTTTTTTAATGATTCTGCTTTACCTTATCTGTCAATAAATTAATGCAACCTGTATGACTAAAAAACAACCCCATGTACCAGTATAGGTTGGGGACAGATCTGTTGGAAAGCAGTGTAGGGGAAAGTGACCTGAGGGTCCTGGTGGACAGCAGGATGA
>NW_010339066.1:0-2195 GCF_000700745.2 Antrostomus carolinensis
TTAACTCTATCCTGGCAAAACCAGGACAGGGTGACCCAAATACCCCCCCAGGCCCACTCCAGCATCAGGCAGCGTGCGGGGCAGGGGCTCAGGGCACAGCGCTGCCATCCCGTGAGGGGACAGACACCATAAAATGATAAAACTCTGACACAGTGAGGGAAGGTGAAAGATTCAGGCCCAAAACCCACAGTGCTGCCATTGCAGTCAGCCCTGAGGGGGGACACCCCACAGGACAGGGACCCCAGAGACCCATCTGCCCTCACCCCAACCCTGCCACGGATGTACAACAAGGAAACCCAACAAGTCCTCAAAATCCAGCTCCTCCACCCAAATCAAGCAGCCCTCCATCCCAGGCGGCCCCGTGTCCAGCCCTGTCAGCCCGGCCGTGCCACGGCTCACGCACACACCCACGTCACTGGCTCCCGGGAGGAAGGTTCCCGTTGCCCAGTGCCCCAGGGCAGAGCCAGGCACTGCCAGGCTGGACACAGCCCCAAAATCCAGCCGTCCGCTCCCTCCCAAAAAAAAGGGGTGCCCATGGCTGTTGAGGGCTGGTTGTTGGCTTGTCCCCAGGAAGGCCATTAGCCACGCTGGGCCCCACCTAGATATTTTAGGCAAACTTGCAGTGCTAGAAAAACAAGCCTGCCCGAGCTGAGCCGAGCCAAGCCGAGCCGTGGCAGCGGAGGGCAGGGGCCTCCCCATGGGGCACAGCTCTAGGGCTGCCCAAGATGGCCCAGCTGTGGGGGGCAGAGCCCATGAGACAGGACCCTCTCTCAGCATTGCTGCCACACATCTTCTGCAGGTCCAGGCTGATGCAGACGGGGCAGAAGATGGTTTGCTCCAGCCCTGGCAGCTGTAATTAAATTCTTAAGGGATTATCACACCTCGCTGTCTGACAAGGAGGGAGAGAGGTGCAGGCCAGCCTGTGCAAGGCTGCTCTGAAAGGTGGTCCCTGGCTATTGCCAGAGACCTTGCCACGACATGGCTTTATCCAACTGGCAATTAGAAGACACAAAGCCCTGTGCTCGGGGATGTCATCTCCGTTATTTTACCCTGGGCTAAAGTTCTTATGTTAAGGGCTTGATTAGTTCAGCTTGATTAGGTTAGCGTGGTGAAGGAGAGGTGCTCAGCACCAGCATCATTGCCAGCATCCTCTCCATCCAGCTCACCCCTTCCTCTCAGGGAGCCTAAATTCCTTGAATCCTTTTTTAGATGCAAAAGCAGCATTTAATCTGAAGGTAGATGGGCAAGAACACGCACCCCGGGGCTCCAGCTCCTTTTGAGGTGAGCCATGCCATTGCTCATCTGTGAAACCCTGGGGTGGGGATGCTCCTGCTTCCGGCTGCCCAGGGAACAGCCGGGGCTGGGGGTGCTGCCAATGCCCCTGCTGCCAGGCTGGCACGTCCCATCCCCATGGCTCCCCAGGGAACAGCCTCCTTCAGTGGCAGGCTGTGAGACTTTCCAGGCAGAGACTTATCCAAAAAGCCCTTTTTCTCCTTTAACACTGATGAAAAGCAAGAGATGAGGCTTTTCTTCCACCACAAACTGGGAAGAGCTGGATTTTCATTGCAGAATGCCCTGAGCCAGGGCATGGAAAGCCAAAGATGAAGCAGCAATTTTGAAACAACTCATTTTAAGATGGATTTGAGAATGCCATGGCAGAGGGGTTGGAACTAGATGATCTTTAAGGTCCTTTCCAACCCTAACCATTCTATTATTCTATAGCTATGATTAATTAAAAAAAAAAATAAGAAGCCATAGAAGTCTGGGGAGGTTTTAGAAATGCTCTCCCAGCACTGCCTGCCTTTTTGTCCTCTCTTGCTTTGCACCCCTCGCTGCTAGCAGAGCCCGAGGGCAGCACAGCACAGGGGATGGGTGCTGGGTGACCCTGGATACCCAGCTGCTGAGCCCCCTGCCAGCCCTAAAGCCCAGCTTTACCCTCTCGTGGCACATTTAGGAAACTGCTTGGTTTTCAGCTAAGCTGTACAGCAAAGCCTTCAGCACCCATCTCTGCATCCTTAACTTTAGGAAGAGATGTGCTTCACTCCCACATAGCAAGGCCATGGGCTGAGGACCATTGTAGAAGTTCCTTGCATTGTACAAGTCCCCATGCAGCACCTGAGTGGTGGCTTCAGTTCATTAAGCTCATCAGCTCTTAAATCTTCTTTCCCAGACAAACAGCCAGCAGGAAACTCCTT
>NW_010339066.1:2276-84791 GCF_000700745.2 Antrostomus carolinensis
TGCTGAACTTGTTTTGTGCACCCAAAATGGATCATTTTCACAGATACAAAGAGGTAGTCTGATCACCTTTGTGGTGGGTTAGAGAGGAGACAAGGAGGGAGCAGTTGGGGTTTTATGTATTCAGCCCTTGAAGTGCTGGAAAGGACTATGCTTCAGAAAATGGAGAAAAGCTTTTACTGTCCATTTTTAAAAGCATAAATCTGGTTGCAAAACACCAATAGCTCAAAACGGCCAGGTAAACTGACCCAGAACCTTCTCACTTCCCTTTAGTTGTGAAGGTTCGGGGACAAGGGGGATCCTGACATGGACTTTCTTCCTTGAAAATTAAAGAAGACGTTCCTACCTAATTGTGTGATTCCAGGAACTGACTCCAAGAAAAACACGCAACCAATGCAAGACTCATGAAACAATCATGGCAACCCTGTCACCCAACCCTGGCATTTCGGAGGTCATGCAGAGAAGTTCGCATCCAACTCCCCCGCGAGCAACTCGGAAATACCAGTTGCAGAGGAGACTCAACAGTTTTCCTCTCCCTCTCTCCAGCCGTCACAAGATGGGACTGATGAACTCGGTGAAGGACTCCTCAAAGCACAGCACCACTTAAAAGTGTGGTCCTTCTTTAAATAAAAGAAAAAGCCTAATTTCCCTGATTAGCATCTCCAAACAGCCTCAGAGAGCAGGTCAAAACTGTGCCACCTGCCACCTCCCAGCTGACTTCAGTGGGTGGCACTTTCCCACTGGTGGCACCAATCACACCTCCGTTGGGACACTGCTTCGGACAAGACCTTTGGCAGCACCTGCACGATAAACCTGACAGTTTCTGCAGCTTTGTCGAGGCAGGGAATAACACACAGAGTGGATGTGAGCCCTGACTGCTTCCCACACCCTGTACGGGCTGTGCCGAGCTCACACCTATGAAGACCAGGAAAGCCCCTGGTAACCCCCACTGGTAGCCAGCAATTGCCGACTGTGCAAGACAGGCTTGTTCAGATACACCTGATTTTTACCTTTCAAGCCCAACCAGACTGTAATAATAACAGACGTAAAAGAAAATCTGGGGTGCATTCTCAGGATGTGATGAATGTGTTCACATAGTTTGTGTCTGCAGAGAGACTACAGCAGTACCAGCCCCTTTCTGCTATTCACCCTCCGCTGATTCACCCCTGCTTAAAAGGACAGCAGCGACACTGCCCTGACACTTTTCGGAGGGACCCGAGGGGACTGGGAGGAACTGGTGCCATCTTTGGTATGTCTGGGTAGGAAACGTCTTATACCTGCAAATTTAAGATCTACTTAAAGTCATAAATCATCACCATGACCCAGGATGCACAGAGCAGATATTTTCCACTCCAACTCATCTGCCCAGCTGCCAGGAGCAGATCAGAGGAGGCCACACCACCCAGATTTGCCACATCATTATTTGGCAGCTGCTTTAATTGCAGCGCATGAAACTGAGAATGCCACACAGATGACAATGGAGCACTCCTCTCTCGCTGTGGCAGTAGTCCTGCAACGTAAGCAAGGTCTCACCTACCAAGGACTGCTGTGCTCAATCATGGGTTCACTGAGCAGCACTGGCTCCATCACCTCTGTGGGACAACGCAGCAGGACACAGACACTGGACCATGCTCCTTGCTGAGTTCCTGAAGCCAAGCAACATGAGTGGTACAATCCTCTGCAGCCTCCTTTATTTTGCTGGAATAAAAGAAAATAAAAATCTCTGGGATATCCTCCAGAACCGGCGTTAATTCCACCTCCAGCAAACTCCTTACTTGGAGTCAGCCTAGATTTCACAGGGTGGTGACAGACAAGTCAGCCTGCCAGACAAAGCCACCTGAAACCAACGATGGGGAGAGAACGTAGCCCAAGGGACACGGCAGGTCTTGCACAGCTAGAGCAAGGCGCTGGAAAACTGGGGCCAAGAGAAACATTCAGAGCAGGAACCAACCAGACCTGCCCCAGGCCATCCTCACACAGCACACTCGGCATGCAAAAGAAGACATCTTTGCCCCAAATGTCCCCGCCCTGCCCTGCTCCTGCCCAACCCTTGCTGTCCTGAACGGAGCTGCTGCCCCTCAAACTGCTCTGTTCTCTTCCTTTTCCCCAGACTTCTGCAGGATCTTACTCAGGAGGAGGCAGGAGGGCAGAGGGGCTGGGGCTACAGGTTTTGTGTGCTCCAGTTTCCGGACATCGCAGGATGCCTTTCCCTCCCCCACAGGACCCGCATCCCAGAGAGCGCCCTGTGCTTTCCAACTCCATTACATCTCATCTGCATTACTGCCCTCCAACGGCCCGTGCTCTGGGCTGGGTGCCAGTGGCTGGGCAGCCCCCCTGCTCTCCTTCCTGCATGCTGAAGAGAGCTGCCGGCGTTCAGCAGCTCCCCACCAGCTCTTTTTCATTTCAGCGCTGTGTTAATGAGAGCCCGGACAGTGCTGAAGCCCTTGTGCTATGCAGGGCACAGCGACAACGGGAGCAGAGTCAACATTTCAACGCTCAGCCAGGCATTTGAGGACGTGGGATGGCTGCAGCTGGCACCACCTCCCTGGGGAGGCACCCTGGAGTGGGTGGCACCCAGCAAGGGAGGCACCAAAACAGTCCCACTCAATCCAGTGTGCGGTTGCCCAACCTAGGAGTTTCACCAGCTCCACGGGTGAAATGGCTGTTGAAGGCAACGGCACTCCAAGGGTTCTGGGAAGAGTTGCACAAACTTTTTACCACCATAAAAAGCCACTGCCGAAGTGAAGAAACGTAGACTTGCAAATGAGGAAACTGGAGCCTTCATCAAGCTGATTACTGGGCATCCTGGGCAAGGACAGCAGTAGCAATGCAGCAGTTTGCTGTGTCACTTGCCAGAGTGCCGTGGCAGCGTTCCCACCGCTCCAGCCGTTTTAAAGGGAAGCCAGTTCTTGAGCCAGAGAAGCATAGATCAATTTTATATTTTTTTCAACGTGAAATGCAGTCTAAGCCACTTCCAGGGATGGATGCTAACAGCTGCAAGTACATCACTGCCCGAAAATCCAGGACTTGGGCACGGAGCAAAGTCACTGCAGGGTGAGGAAAGCAGCGACACGGATGCTCTCCTGCTGCTCGGTAATGAGAGCCCAGAGGCTGCAGCATCACTTTGTCTCAGCCCTTTGGACATCAAACGACCCACTGCCGTGCTTTGGCCAGTTCAACCCCCCGAGCTCAGAGGGCTGTGACAAGCTTCTCTGTCTGTTCGAGGGCTGCAGACAGTGTCCCCGGTGTGCTCCGCTGATGAGTACTCCTACCACACGCTGGCACTACAGCAAGGCAGCTTCCATAATCAAAGTCCGAGTGCTGCAAGTCTTCCTCCAGGATGAGGCAGCTCTGCTAAGGAAAAGCAAAGAGCAAACAACTGCTCAGCACAGCGCAAAGCTCTTGCAATGGTTTTGTTCACACAGGTCCCCCTCGTTTGATGCATACGCCTCTCCCAGGCAGAGGAGGATGGTGAGGAGTAGAGTGACACACCGCATCCTGCAAGCTGGAACGACCCAACGCTGGGTTTTGTAGACATCTGTAGTAAAGGGAAAGCAAAGCCTTTTCTGCTGGGCTGTACAGTCACCAACAGCACCAGAACACAGCAGAGGCTGTAGGCACTGGGGAGGCTGGATAAACACGCCTGGTTTTACAAATCTCATGCTGCCACTCGCTTGCCACGTGCCCGCACGCCTGTGGTTTGGCACCGGGACCGTTCAGTCGTCCTCGTACGGAGCTCCGGGACCTTTCACGTGTTAAAGAGTGGTTGGGTGTTTTTAGCTGGAAGGGAAACAGCAAAGATTTAGGAAAAAGTTCCACCCAATTTCCAACTGGAAATGAAGTTTCCAGGGAACAACATTTTCCCCCTAGGTGAAGAAGTGATCGGTGCTGGTAAAAGCAGCTGTAACAATTTATGATCCAAAAGAAGGTTGAGGCTCTGAAAAATTTAATTCCAAGACTGTTTAGTGGAGAAATAGTCTCCCTCCGCCTGAAATGTCCTAAACCATGAGTTTTTATAACCTACTTTAAACAAACATGTGCAAGGAATAAGTTTTCTCCCACAGATCATGCAGTGCACTCCCACAATGATTATACAATGCTATTTTCTATTTTTGCTTTTATATTAACAATAAGGAAATTCTAAGAATGTTATGATTATAATTAAGGCAACTCTAATGGGATTTTTGTGGACTGTGATTGGCATCCCAAGTACAGCATCTGACAGAAAGGGGAACGTACAAGGGGACGAATCTCCAGGACACCTTCAGAATTAGCAACCATCTGGGTAATTATAAAGCTTCATTTTACAAAGAACCAGGGAACAAGATTAATTTATAAATCAGTTTATTTACAGATTTTGTTCTCTTAAAGTACATTTCAGTTACCAAAGATATTTACACTGGTGTACACAGGGACCACCCTGGTTATTTTACAATTCTTAATTACAAAAAAAAAAAAAAAAAACAAAACCCAAACCAACAACCCCTCTACATCCTTGGGTCTGTCTACTGTGCAAAGCTGCTCTGGATGTGAACGTTAGCTGAAACTGGCCCAAAACCCAAGTCACCAGGTTATTTACACATACACAGTAAACGGGTTTCTGTTCAGCATCTCCACACCACAGGACGCGGGGAGACGGCGCCTCCCGAAAGGCGGCTTTGCAAATGTGTATCAAAAGGCTCTGCAAAGTCAAGGAAAAAACTAGTAAATGCAGGTTAATTACAGTATTCCTCTTTCATCTGTATATATTTTTGCATTTAATGTTTAAATTACAAATAAGTTCAACAGTTTGCTTTTCTCCATTTTAGTTGATTTGTAAACACTTCAGATGCACTAAATACCTTATAAGATTCAACTGCTTCTCTGCTGAAAAGTACTTTATTTTCCTAATATTCTTAAGGTAGCAAAGGGATATGAAAGTCGGAACTGCATGCAGTTCCTTGCAGAATAGTCACTTAAAAGGTCTCCATCACTGTGCTACTGAAGATCTTCTGCAGGTACACACTTATTCAAGTATTGCAAAAAGCTAAGGCCACTTTTCAAGAAAGGAAAGTGAACAAGATGGGATTTTTTTAATCTCTTGTTCCACCTTGTGAGCAACAAGCCTTTTCTGAAAGGCAGAAGTACTGATATTCCAGAGATCAGCTCAGGTATTATCCTGCTGTGAGAGAGGTACCCGTGCTCCTTCTCACAAGCCTGGGCTTTCCCACCTGGCACCAAGATCCTTCCAAAGAGGGAACTGCATCTCCCCAGTGATGACAGTCACTGCCCCAAGCAGCTTACGGGTCTCAGAAAAATGTCTCAGCTTTTAATCTTCCGATGTGGTTACCCCAAGATAACCAGGACCCTGAAATATCATCTTGTTCTTATAATGGGAAGGCTGGGGAGAGGAGAGAACTAGAGAACTCAGCTTCTGTTTGTGAGACTCCAGGCTTCCCCATGCCTCCTCGTTACCAGCCATGACCCAGACAGACCCTTGCTTCATCGCGGTCATCATCAGTCCACAAGTACTCAACACACTCGAGGTTTTGAGTGCACACTCAACTCAAAGCAACTCAACACACATGAGGTATTGAGAAGATAATTCACGTACGTTCAAGTCTTTTTAGGGTTGCTACCAAACACAAACATGGATGTTAGCAAAGGAATAAAGCCATTACTTAGACACAGCTTCTGCCCAAACAGCTGTAAAAATAGTTACTACTTCTGTTGAGGGTACTAAACAGCACTATCCAAGCCAGCAAGAAAACAGGCATATGACCTCCAACGGTCCCTGGTACCTTGGCAGGCCAACTGTACAACCTTCTCCCTGCTGGCAGACAGTCCAGAAAAGCCATGCCAACCCCACAAACAGCCAAAAAGCCTCGGAGATGCAGGGCAACCTTCTCAACATCAGTCACGGTATCTACAGAAAAAAAACTAACTTAGTTTCTTTGATATTCCAGCCACAAACCCATGCTGCAGGTTTCTGCCTTCTTTCCATAATTGCTACCTATAAAAATAACAATCCTCACTGCTGAAGAAGATACACCTGGGAAAGGGAATCTGAGGTGGTGACCCAATCAGTGACACCACGCTAGTTAAATGCAGCAGCTTTAGTTTGCTTCTGTCTTAAGCATCTGAGAGTTTCCTGGTTCAGCGTCACGACATTTTATTACGTGGACAAGTGAATCACCCAGGAAAAAAAGCTGAACAATGCTCCACCAAGACCATTTGACTTCCAGCCAGCCAGAAGGGCCACTACTGCAGAACAGACATGCATATACCTGTTGGAGGTGTTCCTACACACCATGACGTCCTCCTTGGTCTTCCGCTCATTAAGCTCCCATGAATATGGCTCACTATTAACTCACAATTGAGGCGCTGGCAATACTACATCTGAGAATTTGCATGGACCTCTGACAAAGCCAACATTTCCCAGTGCTGTCCCTGAAGAATTACCAGCTGTGTGTCATTGTGCAAAATGCAAATATTCCAATGATAGCTTTTTTTTTTTAAAAAAAAAAAAAAAAAAAAAAAAAAAAAGGAGCAGTAGCAGAGGTATCCATAGCAGGAAGCCCAAGAACCAAGCAGAGGAAAGAAATGGTAGAGATCTCCCCACCATGCTCATCATGGGTTGTGGCATTTTTGGGACACCTCTGAGGGCTTCAAAGTGTCTTTCTGCACTCCAGTGTGTCTGGAGAATCTGACTGTCCTCTGGGTCTTGTCCCAGGTTAGCAAACAGGGTCATCCACTGTTAAGGCATCAACGTTGAACCCCAGATTGTCTGTGTTCCTCCAAGAAAAACACAAGAAGGGGAGGGACAGGTTAGGAAGGAGAACTCAGCAGAAGGACACTGCAGTTGAAGCCAGCACCAAATCAAACACCTAACAGCTGCCCATGGCCTACAAGTTCTGAGAAAGGAAGGAAACAGGCAGAGCAGGGAAGTTTCACATGATTTTTCAGCTCAGTCCCCTCAACTCTGTATTGTCTCTGAACCAGGTGCCTAGTCCTGCCTTGGCTTCCCACCCCCTGTCACTGAGGTTTGATTCTTCTTACCTTCCTGCCCTGTACCTGTCTCAAGAAGCTGAAGGTTTTGTGTGAATAACATGGAGCTCTGGAAGTTTCCAGAACAGATGCTTTCTGAAATTCGTCTGTCTCAAAACATAAGACAGTGCAGCCAACTGCACACAACACTCTCCTATACCCCACTTAATAAATTATCTGAAAATAAATTAAAAAAACCCCACAAGCACATGCAGACAGTCAAGCGTTGGACACTGCTTTCTTTGGTGAATACACTCTGTTCTCTAAATTGTTCAAGTAACAGCTGCTCCGATTTATTAGGCGACAGTAAGGGAGGAAGCTGAGGAACTGAAGGCCAAATTTTTGTGAAGAAACGTTTTCCACTCCTGCATGTCTCATGCCTGAGAAAATCCTGAGTATCTGTTATCTGGGAGCAGCTGGTGCTCCAGGAAGAGAAGAAGTGCTACACGGTAGGAGGAAAGTTGTCCATGAGCTCATCTTTCACACTTGACATTAGGCAGCCTTTGTCTTGCTCCACCTCAGGACTGAAGCAAGTTACATAGGAAAAGCAGCAAAAATTCTTTACTTGAATGCAGAAAGTAACATTATCTAATTTCCCTGGACTGGCTAGCACCATACTTGGTACCACATCACAGAAGAAAAGACGAAAACGAACTTCACAGAGAAAGGAATTAAATGGGCTCTGGAGCAGAAGAAACTGATGCACATTGTTAGGGCTGCAGAAGAGGTGTTAAGATTTTAACACTGTTCAGTACAGTAAGTCTCCACTTACGACTAAAACCTGACCAAACTGTTTCTTCTCCAAATTACTCACATTTCTAAAGACAAGCCAAGTACTGATGGCTGACAGCCATTCCAGCAAAGCAGCCAATATCCCAACTTAACCCAACCCTTTCAGAGCACAAGCTGAACACGTCGAAGCCCCAGGCCAGGGCCCCAGACAGCTGCTGACAGTTATGTGGCATAACCGCACTGGCATACCAACAGTCTTGAGCACTCCACAATACAGCCTCGAGTGAGAGATCAGCTTGTTCCAAACAATAAATCCGGTGTGAGGCAAATTCAGGTTCCTTTTATCATATCTGAACTGCCTTTAAACCCTATACGCGTGGAAGTCCAGCAGCAACGCTTGCAGGGTGGAAAGTACGTCAGGAGTCAGACAGGCCCGTGACTCAGTGGTTACGTAGCTCTACGTTGATTTTTCAGCACTGTCAGACAAGCAGCAGTCTCCGCTGTTTCTCATTTATCTGGTTCAGTACATCAACAGTGTCTCTGATTAAGGCCTCGAAGATCCCATCTGCCAACTGCATCTTTACACACAGTTCGTCCTCGTCGTAATTCACCCACTGCGCTTCTTCCTCGTGAAGTTCCTGCACCTTGGAGGGTAAAAAGGAAAATGCAAAACAAACATTACAATTCTGTTGCTCTAGGATAATATTCCCTGCAAAGTTCCAGAAAAAGTTCAAAACAGTGTGCATCTGCCAACAACCTATCTGTCTTTGTAAGAGATTACCGGAAACGCTTGGAATAGCAAAACGAACACAGATCTCTTTCAACCAGGCTATTTCACTGTATGAACGTGTTCTACCTTTGACTGCAGTATCCATTTCAAAGGATTTCATATTCCTGCACAAGTTCTTCACTTGAAAGAACTCAGCTAATGGGATATTCTGGGCCAACAGCAGAAGCTCCGTTAAAAACGTCCCTAACTGCGTATTTGCAAGAAGCTGATTCCACGCAGCTTAAGCTGGTAAGAAATCAGGCAAAGGCCTTGAACAGGAGAAGGGGAAAGAAAAAAAATACTTTACTGCAGCTCAGTTTATTTGAATAAGGATTAGAAAACCTACAGGAAATAACTAAACTTTTCCAATTCTTCTGTATAGGAAGACAAGATGCTGGCATGTGTTGTATGATAGCACTGCAACTCATTTGCACAGAACACTCCATCCTTCCTTGGATTTGACAGCATTATTACAAATGGAATTTGTACCATTACGGCTCAGAGAGTAACTCAAAGAGTATTTATTTCCTTCTATTCCTGAACTGTTGACAAGCAAAATCCTGTTTTACTTGTCACTGGCAAATAAGTGTTTTAGTAACAGACAGGAAGAAATAATTTCATTCAGCAAATCAAGTCTTACCGAGTGTCTCCAAACGGGACATCTCCAATTAAACTTATTAAAAATTTGTGTTAGGGACCATTTCAGTATTACAGATACGTCCTAACAAAGCTCAAACTTTTGAGAAAAGAAAGAGTGGATGCAAACATCACTTGGTAGGACAAGGGGCAATGGGTGTGAGCTGGAACACAGGAGGTTCCCCTTAAACTTGAGAAGAAACTTCTTTACAGTGAGGGTGACGGAGCCCTGGGACAGGCTGCCCAGGGAGGGTGTGGAGTCTCCTTCTCTGGAGACATTCAAGACCCGCCTGGACGCCTTCCTGTGTGATCTCATTTAGGTTCCTGCTGTGGCAGGGGGATTGGACTGGATGATCTTTTGAGGTCCCTTCCAATCCCCAACATTCTGTGATTCTGTGATCACTCCTATTTAAAATGACAAAGAAAACCTGCTGAAAGCTCTTTCTCTGCTCAGCTTCAGCAGAAAGCTCCTCTGACTGTAAATCCTACAATCTGAACTCAAAATACATTTACACTGTCCACACAGATAAGTGGGCCAGACACCTAGACACTGCCAAAACAAGGTTAAAACATACTGAAAATTCACTAATCCGGTATCAATATGTAATAGTGTCGTTATCTAAAGAGAGTACAAGAGCTATAGTCCCACACGCTCTCTCCTTCTTTCGCCTGAAGCTAAACCACCCAGAAACTTGTTCATTTGGAAGGTGACAGCTGCTGTAGCATCATGATGATTCAATAACCCAAACACGGTGTGAAGCCCGAGAACAGGCTGCTATGGAAACCCCAGGGAACCAGCACTGCTTCAGGGTTTGTAGCCATTCATAAGGCTTCAGTTAGACATGGGATTTCAGTCTGACAGCTCCTTTCTCTCTCTCTCTCTTAAGAGAGCTTGTGGAGAGGGGCAGGGACCTCATCCTGCAAACAGCTTTTGAGGAGTCACACTACATGCTTACAAATCTCTGCACTGCCACAGCGATCACTCCTCTTCAGCACGGCCCTCCTTTCCTATACAGCTATCAAAGACAAGGTCTTAATATTTTCATTATTCAAAGCCCTGTCCAGCCTGACCTTGAACACTTCCAGGGATGGAGCACCCACAACTTCTCTGGGCAACCAGTTCCAGTGTCTCACCACCCCCTGGGTGAAAAATTTCTCCCTTATATTTAATATAGATCTACCCTCTCTTAGTCTAAAACTGTTACACCTTGTCCTGTGATCACAGGCCCTACTAAAAAGTCTCTCTCCAATTTTCTTACTTCCTACTAAGAAGGAAGAAGCAACAATATTGTCAATCAAACTTTGAACAAGTGTTGTAGGTGTAAAATAATTGAAATTACATGCTAACAAGTGGCAGATAATTGGGTGTAAGTTTGTGTGGGGGCAAATGTCTGAAACAGACTTCTGAACTCTCTCTCAAGCAGAAGCTTGCTGTGTGCAGCTGGTATGTGCTGGTTGTAAATTTTACTAAACCCTGGACTAGGCAAGTCCTCCCATCAATTAAGAAGTTTAAGATAGAAGGACCAATTTGGAGGCTGATCATGTGTTGCGTGTCTGCATCACAGACTATTTAGATGAGGAAAAGCAAGAGATAGGGGTCATGAAAAGAAGAAGCGGTGCCAAAAAGAAGGGTTCCCAAAAAGCAGAAGTGGTCTGGGAAAGAAAACAGGGGCTCCAAAGGGAGAAGGTAAAGATCCTGGGCTGCAGGAAAGATCCTGGAAATGAAGGAGGTGGGTGGAGACACATGCTGGGTGACACCCAAGGACCTTGACTGACGACATCCAAGACTGGGAACTGGGAAGAGCTGCACAATACCAACTGATGGGATTTTCTGCCCAACCCTCCCAGGCCAGCAGCAATCTCGCTGCTGGGAAGGTTAGTTGAGACCTAATGAACGTAACACTGGGGGTGGGGGGATGCAAGTGAGTAAAACAATCAATCAGGTTAAAAGCTCTGACCTCACTGGCCCTTAAACAACCCCCAGTATCCAGATCCACACTAAGCTGCTGTTTATTCTGTCTTGCCTGCAACTAGGTGATGGGACAGTTCCTTTACTGTGCTCCAGGAGAAAAAACAAGAGATTCACGGGAGAAAGAAACACAAGTAAGCAAGAGAGGACAAGGTAATTTGATTCAGGCAGAGAAAGGCTGGATGGTAAACAGCAAGATCAAGAAAGAAAAACAGTATTAGTGATTAATTTTCTCTTGCCTCCATCATTTGCCTCTTTCTCAGAAGCACAGTGCACAATTTCCTTTGGTATTAGGAGGACTTCCTCAAGCATACTTTTGGAAAACTAAGAGAACATGCAATATGCAGCTGCAGGCAAGTCTTTTTTTATAGTGTATTCAGAACACGTGGGGAAGCTGCTGTGCTGCTTTGCAGCCCTGGCTGCAGCCATCTGAGCTGAGGCAGTTGCGGCTGCTTTGTCTGGGGAAATGTTTCATCCATTGGTTGTGTTATTACAAATTGCTTTTAAGCAATGGAGACAGTTTGCTTCTATTTGGCAACTATTGTGGCTTTCATGGAAGTGGGCTTTGCATTGTTTCCAGTACATGCACAGCATTTAAATTCTTGCACGTTCTCATGACAAAAGTAAAACTTCACATATTTGATACCAGAGAGTAAACTCTGTATACCAGAGAGAAACTGTATTTTCGTGGGCAAAATCAGGAAAAAAACAGTTTTAACAAAACTGAATTCCATCCAGCAGGAAAAGATAAATAGTGACACAATGCAGAAGGCTGTGTAGTGCATTTTTTGTGTGCTTTGTTTTTTTCTTTGGTTTTTTTTTTTTTTAACACTCAAAGAAAGAAGGAAGTATGCACGCAAAAGAAAAATAAGGAGATTATGAGGTAGCATGATCCTGCCAGCCATCTAATAAATGACACAGTACTCAAAAAACAACACTTAAAAGAATATAATCTGAAGGAAACTTTAGAAAGTAAATTAGTTACGTTTCAATTTCTGAAGGTTCCCATTCAAAACCACGAATATCTGAAAAATAATCTATATTTAAGGAGTAACAAGTTCATTTGGAGATTGAAAGGTACAAAATCACAGAAATAAACTACTGCCTTGGAAGAATGGCAGGCAGGTGCATTCTCACAGCCCTTCACTCTCGGAGTGCCTGGAAATCTTGAGATGCACGACTGCGTCTGAGCAGGCTTCTGTTCTCTTACTATTGCACTCCCCTGGGGTTTAGATCTTGGGTGCAGCAGAAGTGGGCTTTCCAATGAAGCCAGCTCAATAGGAACAGTTTTGCTTTGTTACAGAGTTCAAAACTGCATGGAGAGAAACATTCTAGCTGTTAAGTCAACAGGTCGGAAGATCAAGTACTTTTCAGCCCTGTGTTGGCAGGATTCTCAGGTGTGAAAGCTGAACACATAGGTTTGGCAGCATCATGTGAGCTTTGCTTTCTCCAGCCCCGGATACAAGGGAAGGGGGGGTGGCAGGGAAAGCAATGGCAGAGTTTGTGCAAACAGATCAGCACAGGGAGTTTTGGCTGAAGAGCCAACTGAAAAAAACAGTAGTGGAAACAGTCTATTGTGAGCACCTGAACTTAAGTAAGGAGATATGAGGGTTCTTGCTGTAGTGTAAAAAGAGGTTTTGAAAGGTGCAGGCAGCCCTGATGTACTGAATTGTGGCACCTCAGTCTGCGTGTGCATTTGAGATTCTCCCACAGAGAGCAGACAGTGTACACATGAGAAAGGTGGCAACACAAAGAGACACGAGAAGAAAGCAAACACTTCAACATTCTTTTAACTAGATTTTAAGTATCTTTTAATAAACGTGAGCCTCCCACACTTGTTTACTCAAAGACAAGATTTGCTGTAACTGTTAATAACTGGAACAACTATCCAGCAGATCAGAGATCAGAAATACAGATGCTTTCTGAGGACAGAGATGCCTGATCAAAAATTAACAGTGCTGCAGAAAAGGAGGAGAAGAGGAAGATGGGTTTTTTGTGACCGGCAGAAAAACATGGCTAACTACTGGAGTCAATGCTGGGAAAATGCAGACTAAAGTGAAAATATAGCTGAAGATGCAGTGACTGGGGGAAGGAGCAAAGATCAAGGGAGAGCAATGAGGTGAAAGACTAATCCATCCTGTTCTCCCCTTAATTCCCAGCAGGTGTGATGGTTGAGTGCAGCCACCCAGCATCACAGAGAGCACCAGTGCAGCACAGGCTGCTTCTACTGCCATGCTCTTCCCCGCACACCTGAACCTTTAGTGGAGACAAGAACCACTGGAAATTTGGTTTAGTATGGTAAACCCAGAAGGACACATCCAGGGATAACCAGGGAGAGATTAAGCTGGGCAGAATGGCTTGGCACTTGCTTCTGTGCCTTCAGAAGAAATAAAAGGAAATTTGGCAACAGAATCCCCTTCCTCTGTATCAAAAATTCTCTCACTCTTAGCTGTGCCTAGCTCCTGGGTCAGACAGTATTGGACAGTCAGATGTATTCAATCCTCTCATCCAAGTCACTAAAAACACATAGTTGTCTCAACAGAAAACTATCAAAGGATGTTTTCATTTGAAGGTTAGTTTTACTTGAAGGGGAAATGAAGAAACTGGGAAAGACTTCTGCTTAAAGTTTAAATGCAAATAACAAGCCTAAGAATGTTTACCTCTGCTTTAAAAAGATTATGTTTTATTTTAACAGTCTCGGTCTTTATATGCAGCAAAAGAATGTGGAGAATCAAACAGCTCATGTATGTGCTGACACGACATCCCCTGCACATTGCAAGAGGTGTACGTTGGCTAAATCTTCACAAAACCTTGAACAAAGCATTTTCAATTGTTATTTCTGAAGAAGCTTCTACAGCACCTAAACCTACCAAAAAAAAAAAAAAGTCTTGATTTCTCTTTCAGGAAATTGCTGTTTTGTACTATTTGAATGTACTTTAAACAAAACTTGGAAAACTCCAAAACTGACCTCTCAGTTTAGGGCTACACCGTGAGTTACTAGCGGACAGGCAGCAGATCTTGCACAGACCCGTATATCCACTTATGCCCTTGGATTTGCATTATCACAGAACTCACAACCTTAAGCACAAGTTGGAGGCTGATCAGGAGACAGAGAAAGCTATCCAGATACTTCAAGTTTTAGAGAGATTTTAATAAAACAAGGAAAGAGAAATTGATCATTATCTCCTTAGTTTTCATCTAGAAGTTTCTCTGATAGTGTCTCACATTACAGGACAAATTTGTTAGCAATGCCTCTGAGACTACCTCATTCCTAAAGCATGGCATGCTGCAATCTTCACAGAGTTATTCAGTCTTCAGCTTAAATTTTATTACCATATTCTTGTGAGAACAAAATAAAATTAAACACATTATTTATTAAGCCAAGCTTGTCAAGAGTTCCATTAATCTTTGATGTCTGGGGCTGCATGTAAATCACAGAACAGATCGTCTGAACTTCAAACTTGTTCCACCTAAAGCACTTTGGATCCCTTCAACTAGAACAATTTTTCCAGTCAGGAATCTTTCTTTCTAGGTATGGTTCAAAGAAATTAGGGAATTAGTACACAAGCATAATAGCTGCACTACTATTTCTCTCAGGCATCTAAATACAAGACCTTTTTGTGCATGCTTCAACAGCCTCCATATCCCAGAATTAAGCATACAAGGTATGCAGGTCCTATACACAGATATTCTATTTACATACAATTAAAATTAAACCCCTGGGAAAAAGCCTGTGTTGGAAACCTTCCACTGATGGGCAATTAAAAGACCACAAGACCCATGACTCGAAGTTACTTATACATGCGTGTGTGTGGAATCAATTTCAGGTATAATTAAGTGAAGCACGGTGTTAATGACGACTCATATTCCCAAGCAGAACCTTCACTATCATTATAGCCAATAAAGACATTAATCATCCTGCAATACCAGCCAACAAGTAACTTTCAAAAACTAGTACACAACCAGACACGCTGCGTCTTCTGCAGTTTTAACACTGAACTGCCTCTGCCCCAGTGGTGGCTGCATTCAGTACTTCATGACAAGCACTACAGGAGCAGAAGTCCCGCTCCTTGCTTAGCTTTGAGGAAATCCTTAGCTGTTGGGTACCATCTGCCAGACTAGTTACCTTCTACTAGAGATTATCATGTCCCATACTGTCTCTTTGAAGTCTGCTGTTTCCAACCCAACGACTTTTGCAACCTTTCAGTTGCATCTGGTTAGCAGTCTGGTCTATTAAGTCCTCAGTATTACTGTTTCCAGTTAAACAACATTACTTCAAAATAAAAACATTTTAAGTAAGAACAAAAACATATTCCCTCCCCAAAGAAAAAGTTTACTCTCCTTTCAGTCAAACATTTCAATGTTTTCTTCTGTAAATTAATGATTAGGTTGCCCAAGAAAGTTGTAGATGCCTCCTCCCTGGAAGTGTTGAAGGCCAAGTTGGATGAGGCTTTGAGCAACCTGGTCTAGTGGAAGGTGTCCCTGCTGATGGCAGGGGGGTTGGAACTGGATGAGCTTTAAGGTCCCTTCCAACCCAAACCATTCTATGATTCTATGAATGATTTAAACTTTTGAGAGTGGGCAAATCTATACTCCACTCAAATCATAAGGAATGAACAGAGCATTCACTCAAGTCACCTTAACTCCACTGGCACTCGCTGTCTGTTTTTGTCAATAGGATGCTCTCTAAAATGAAACACCTTCTATTAAGACCTCATGCACACGTTGTATTCTTTAAACAGCATGATCAAATACTGAAAAAATACAATCCAATGTCACACTTCAGTCTGGTGGACAGTATCTGACATGACTGCTTATTTTCACCCACTGACCAGTATATGATCCACTCGGTCTCGTTTCTTCCGCCCAAATTTCATCATCTTCTGCCAGTCTGTTTTGTGATTAGGCTCCTTCCTCAGGCTGAACAGCTTCAGTACTTCAGCTGCAATGAAGCTCTACAGAACAGTAAAGGTGAGATTTATCACATCTAAGCGAAGAAATGAAATGTAGACACAAAGTAGCTACCCTAAAAAGTCACATTATAGAATGTGTAACAGCTTTCTGTTTAGCTGAGACATATGGTGTACACAAGAAAGGTACAATGAAAGTCTTTGAGGCAGCATCACACAGGCAGAACAATTATTAAATCCAGAAGTGGGGAAAAAGAAATGACACCCACTGCTGTAACAGGTCTTGAGAACAGAAACTTTCAATTAAACAGTACAGCAATCAGGAGATTATGACAATTCATTTTATGGGAGGATATTAAAGAAAAGCAGGGTGGGAGTGCGGTGTCCTTGTCCTGTGCCTCTGCTCTCCCCATGCCATACACTTTTGAAAGTCTTCTAAACTAACAGAGTGATCTACATACTCTTTCTGCCTTTTCTAGACAGTTAACATGCTGTATCTTCAGTAGGTTAATCAAAATACAGTCAAATCCCTCAACTGCAGAAGAAACAGTACAGGTAGAAGTCTTCATGTGCGTTCTGATGAGCTGTATGGAAGGCTTTTTGTTGAGCACTGTCAGGGAGATAGGTTTTTTTTTTTCCCAAATGTCCAGTTCTGCAAGTTTAACCCAGTTCCAGTCAGGCTTTAGTTTTTTGGGGTTTTGTTCTTTCTTGAGCACCATCATCAATAACAGGAGACCTCCTCTGGCTTCCCAACAATACCCTCACCAGTCAAATTTTGAGTCCCTCTGAGCGACTCCTGCTGTGCTTCATGAGGCTGGCACAGGTGTGTCCGAGTAAAAAATCCAGCTCATCCCACTGGGCCCAACCCTACTGTTGGATCCATGCCAATATACCCACACAGAGTTCCACTGAAATCTGCTGAGGCAGCAGTCTGTCAGCATACCAATTTTATAAGATCAAGGTCAGCCTGGCTGTTCTACACAGAGGACTAAGCTTTAAAAGCAACCAGTGCCAGCCAAAAGGACAGGGGGGTAAATCTGCTGAGTAAAAAAGGACCATTTTGACAAATTCCCTTTCAGGTTTGTGATCTCATTTCTCTTCTCAACTCATCTCTTGTTGGATACACCTGTTATGATCTTTTAACACTCGGGAAAGAGCCAGTACAATATTTTTCATCTCACTTGTCCTGCATGACAAAGATTTCTTCCTACCTTGATTTCACCCAGATCATTTGGATCTTTTACTCGGCGAAAGTAAGCAGATGCAATCCTACACGGTTTCATCCAAATAGGCTGATTCAGATTAGGATCCTCAGCAAAGATTTCCCCAAAGATCTCTCTTGTTAAATCAAATACCACCTTAATAAAGAAAAGTAACAGATAAGGCTGCTGTTGTTCATGGCAAACATTCAAAGGGTAAGAATAAAATGTCTGAAGACTGTACCTTTTTATAAACCTGCTTGTTTATGGTGTCTGTGTCCTGCTCTTTGAGGGTACTACTAAGATCTGTATGAAGGCTGAAACTTTGAAGATCGTGACCCAGCTCCTTCAGTTTCCAGAGCTCCTCAGCTGCTGCATGCACCATACCTTCCACCTCCACTGCAGTATGAGGGACTGCTAAAGGCTCCTCACATGGCTTTGTTGGCACTTTCTGTGGTTCTACCTTGGGCAACACTGCTGGTTCCTCAGCTTGCTTCTGCTGGATCTTATGAGAACTCAGGCCATAGTCCTCATCAAACCAGTCCTGATCGTCTCCCAGCACACTCAGGAACTCCTGATTGAGCTCCAGCTCTGCCAGTCTCTTCGCAAGCTCTTCCTGACCACTGGCACCAAACACTGGACTCTCCTGTGAATTAAGAGCCACAGAGTAAATAAAAAAGCAGTGTCACGCTGTTGTCTAACTCAACTTACGTTTTTAAATGCTCTACTGATGTAATTGTCAATATATGCAGATACTCAGAAAAATAATAAATACCCCACAGTAAAATTAAAAGTGTTTTGATTCAAAACCTTGGGGTTGCTACCACTCCTGGTGAAAGCTTTCAGAGCGTTCCTTCAGAGCTTAAAAGACGGTTCATCCTGCCCACTGTCTGCCCTAATGTTTAACTGTCTATGATAGGCTGAGTGGTTTAAAAACTGATAATGTGACATACAACTTCTCACCTCACTTACCAGCAGTTTCAGATCTAAATCAACAGCCTAAAAGCTTTTAGCAGGTGATGGCTGTTTTAGTGACTGAACAGTGCTCACACTGGTGAAATGGGCTGGAGCTTTCTGCGATGATAATTTATTAAGATCAATGGCAAAGCAGACAGGTTTACTGGGATCTTCAGCAGAAACGCCAAGTCCTGTATCTGTATCATTAATGGTTGTTCTGAGGAAGCTTCAACTTCCACTACTCATGATATATTAGTCAGTGGATACAGCAGTCTGACACCTTAATGACCTCCACAGCGACTAATTATGTTTGAGGATGATTATTTCATACCAAGAATGAGGAAAGTTTACAGTCTATTTTATTTTGCCATTTTTAGAATTAAAACTGAAGGTAAGGATTAAATAAAAATTGAACATGTAAGCAGAATACAACCTAAATGAGATATTTTCTCACTTTCCTATGCCAAAATGTGTCTTTCAGCCTGTAGGGCTACTAAAATGAGCCGTGAACTGGGGTACACAAGAACACCCGTGTAAAAGACATGCATACAGGCAATCTCTGCATCATCAAACAGAACTTGGGAGAAAACAAACTTTTGCCACACAGCATTCCTCAGATTCAATCATCATCAGTCAAAGGAACAATCAGCTCTTAAAATCAGTGCAAGATGTCTGTTACTCACAGGTCTGGGACACATGTCTGGAGAGGAAAGTTCTTCTCTTTCATCTTCCAAATCAGAACTTAGAAAAAAGTTATTCAATCCATCGGGAATCCGCTTTTCTACCTGCTGGGATGGGGTACTGGATTCTTCCTTAACATCACAGAGCACCTGGTTGCTGAGCTGGATTTTCTCATTCCTGACCTTCTTTATTTGCTGAAGCTGATTGACTGTGTCTTTCACAAAATCTCTAAGTAGACTGTCTGTCAGCAGACTGACCTTCTCCAGTTGGTCTTTTGACTTCTCTTCCTCTCTAAGCGGTAGTCTAAGCTGGGCTTCTAACTGGTTCTTTTCTTTAGTCAGCAAATCCAGAAGTGGAGTTGCAGGCTTCTCCACAACTCCAGGAGAGAGATCATCTAACTTTTCAGCACATTCTTCCCCTAGTGCCTTCTGCCTCTCCAGTTTTTCAGAAAGGAGATGTGAGATATCATCCAGCTGAACAGTGGAAATCTCATCCACAACACCAGAAATGAGAGGAGCAAGGCTGGCCTCCTCTTTTACAGCATGCTTCAGATAATGCACCACTGACTGTTCTTGGGCAAGTGATTCAGTAGCTACAGAAAGCTCCTTTATGTTGTTTGCTTCAGAAGATGACTCCTCATCAACCCTTTCTCCAGCCAAGGCTTCCAAGACAGCTGTATCTGCAGGAGCTTTATCCTGGGAATAGTTCTTGGTTGCATCTCTGCTCTGGCTTTCATCCTCTTTGCCAGGTTTGGAACTTCCTCTGTCTTTCTGCTCAGCTTTGTGTTGCTTCTCCAGTCTGTCATCGAAGAATGAGTCTTCATCCTTATTTGTGTCTAAATGGCTATCGATACTTGCTGTGATGCGAGAGATTTTTTGAGGAGGAGCAAAAATACCGTGCTTTGCTTTGCAATCAAAATATTTAATACCATCATAAGTTCCATTATTGTTCCCTTCAGGTTTATCCAACTCCACACCAGCCCAAAACCCTTTAGCAAACTTAGTCAGACCTTTGAATCGCAGAGTTCCAGGTTGGACTTTACTCACAAGTACTCTATCGCCAATTTTGAAATTTGGCAAACTATCTGTTTCTTCTGCAATTGAAACAGAGGGCCATAGTGGTGATTCGGTAGGGGCCTGTTCCTGCTCCACATCTCTGCGTTCAGTATCTTTTATAAGTTCTGTTGGGGACTTAAGTTCTAATAATCTCTCTGAATGCACACTGCCAGAGAGAGAGAGAGACTTGTCACTGAGGTATTCGCTGATTTCGCCATCACTGCCAAGGCTGGTGGATCTGCTTCTGCTGGTTTGTGTGTGCTGTGAGCGCTCTGCCAGCGACTGAGCATCCCCGTTAGGATAGAGAAGAGATGCTTCAAAGTCATCTTTGTAACGTTCCCCAGGAAGCGTTTCTTCAACTGACGCTTGTTTTCTGGAGGAGAATCCTTCAAAGTCTTCAAGGTATGATGGCTCCTTTTGACTAAAGAGTTGTTCTGAAAGCAGATAAGCTTTTTCCTCTGATGATCTGCTCAGTTTGTGAGAAGACTCTTCTACATTTTGGCCAGTTACTGCATCTTTATCTGCCAGTCTCTGTTCCAAGATTTCTTCGGTACCATGAAGACCTTCTACAGCCAAAGCAAGGAGTTCCTTCTGAGAGCGTTCGATTTCAGAATAGAGGACTTTCTTTGCAAGGATGTCCAGTGAGCTCCCCTGTTCTTTACCTAATGTCAACAAGGCATCTGAACTCTCCAAAGGCTTACTCTGAGAACCTTCAATCTCATATTCCTCTGACTTCATGTATTCCAAGTCTTCCTGTATCTCAGATATATGACTGGAGGCAGCCTCATCATTGGACGCATTTACTATCTTGTCCATCGACCCATGGGATATCCTGCTAATGCCTTTTATGTCTTTGAGAAGAGATGATGAGGGTGCATTATCTAAGGAATCACCAGATCCTGTTCTGGAACTTCTTGGTGGCATTAAAACCAAGGAAGATGTTCGAGGAGGTTCTTCTGCATGAACATCTGTCACAGCCACTCTCTTGGTATGCACAGATAAAGATCTCTCAGTTCTCGATGACACAGCATCTTAAGGAAAATAAAAAGTGACAACAGATCATTTAGCCTGCATTGTTTTACTGAAAATCGAAAGCACAGGCAACAAAATTAACATCAAAGTTTCTATGCTGAAAGATACAAACTTGGAAACATATTTCTAGCTGTCCTAGGAACATGAGCAACACACTTTCAGTTCCAGCTTTCTAACACTTTCTTTCTGATTCTGTTCCCTGTACCAGTATTTCATAATGCCATACAATACTGAGCTCAAGGTAAGGCCTCAGCTATTTGTTTGAAAACCACAAATACAATCAAGATTATCTAATCATTATCTACTATCCTAATGATCAACAGCAAAATGTTGAAAAGTATCTAAAAAACACCTTCATTATTTTTGGTTTCCTTACTTTCCTAAAGGAACAAGAAACAAAAGAAAGGGAAAAGGTTGCCACTTAATTATGGTTTCACACAAATCTCAGCAAGAGTAAAACTAAATAATGAATATACAGGAAACAGCAAAAGCAGAAGCTTATTAAATAAAAATAGTAAAAAATATAGCTTGATCATTATGGTTTTGTTAAGTCTGCATCCTCTCTTAAAACCTCTTCTGGAATCAAGAAGGAAAAGATTAAGGAATTTTAAAAGAGTCATTCTTCAAGGTCTGTAGAACAGATTCTTCCAGTTACATACCTGCATGCTCTGAAATGGATTCCAAAGATGCTCTGGATCGCTCTGATTCAGTCAGTGATTTCCAGTTTTTGGCTGTCTCAGGCCTAAATTTGAAAAATCAAATAGCACGAATCATGGTTACACCAGAGTGTGTTGTTTGGGTTTGTTGGGGTTTTTTTTTGTTTGGTTGGTTTTTTTAAACAGATAAAAATGGAAATACAAGCATCTATAATTATAATACCACACCAATGATAACATAAACAGGTTACTTTGTCAACATACAGTGACCTTAGAGAATAGGAATGGGGACAGAGAAGAGAGTTTGGAGAGTCCTGGAAAGTAATTTTTTTAAAAGATTAATCAAACTTCAGCCTTTTTTGCAGACAGAAAAAGAGAAAAATAAAACAACTTTTCTTTTTTTACTTGAACGCACTAAAATTGCACCATCTGCTGGAGAAAATGAAACACTTAAAAATACAGTAGGAGGTACATAAATCAGTTGAATTCTCTACCTTTTAAAACCTAAGATCAAGACTAGATTTAAGTTGCAAAGATGAATGGTTTGCCTCACACAGCACAGCAGGCACAATGGGTGACCAAAATGGGAAAAACTTTGGGTCAGTAATCCATACAACTACCTGGTACATTCCTGAACAGTGGGAAATTATTATTCAGAAAGAACTTCAAAATAGGATCTGAAAGTCTGAGCATGACAAAAGTGAGATGCTTGCGATTACAGGGACAGTACATCTTATCTGTTCTGGGTCTGATGAGACCAGCAAATGGGTCAACAGGACACTGCCGCTGTCCGGTTCTTTGAGGAACAGCAGTTACCATCTTTCCTCGCACTCATGGTTTCTGCTAAAACGGTGTTCACTGCAGTTTCAGAATAATCTCAAAAAGAAGAAGAAATCCCAGTTACCTGTGGAGTGGTGGTGCCTTGATCTTAGGTTTTTCAGCAGCAGCTGAGGATGGAGTTTTAATCTGAGGTTTGGCAGTTGGTGATGCCTCCAGATCTTGGCTCAGCTCTGCTTCAGTCTTCTTGATAAACTCATCGTATGACTGCACATGGAAAATAGTTACTGCTGTTAGTACAATTCAGCAATTAAAATCTATTAAATGAATAAAGGATACAATCAGTTTATCTGTAAAGCAAGCCATTTAACTTCCTAAAGCTCTACAGTTGTGAATCCTAGAAACTTTAATACTTTATTTGCAAAAACAAATTATGTGAGCATCACACTCTTTAATCCAAGCCAGGATACATAAGCCTCCTGAACAGTGCTAGTAACCCATTAAAGATAAGCATTTTAAAAGGAAATGGCATTTTTCCCTCAAGGCTTTGGTTCATTATTGAAAACACCTAAATAGCCAGAACACAGTCACACTTCTATCACATACAGCTATTGTGATAAGCTGTATTCTGCCAACAGAATACAGCTGTATTCACAGCTGCCAACAGAATATTCTGTATTCACAGCTGTATTCTGCCAACAACATCCATACTACCATCATTTATCCAAGGCTAACAATCTTTTACTTTGCCCTTCTTCCTACTGTTCCTAACCTCCAGTTGTTTGATCAAACTGGCTTCCTGGGCCTTCAGTCTCTCCTTTTGCCTCTTTTTCTGTTCCTTTTTCAGCTGGTAAACCACAGACTTCCTTTTCCGCAGCTCATCCTTCAGGGCCCTGATCCGTCCTTCAATGTCACTTTGATCAGATGTGGTTTCTGAAAAAGTTTAGTTTTAGTCTTTGCAAGCTTGTGCTTCACAAAGTGGTTCTATGCAAAGCAGTGAACAGTAATTTAGTAACTGCAAAATATGGTTCAAGCAAAATATCAAAGAATTTAATGTCAACATTTAATCTTAACATAAGACTCTTAAAGTGGGATCTCAGATTCACAACACTACTATATAACATATGAAAAAGTCTTGCATCTTATTTAACTTAGAAGAGAAAGGCTCTGATACAGTAACCTGTTACCAAACTTGTTCACGTCAACCGCCCGTGTTTATGCTGCTACCTCATGAACTGCTTAGCATGCCAGCTGGTGCAGAAATTAATTTCATCTGACATATTTAAAAATATGACAACTCAAAGGTGCATACCAAAAATATATCTGAAACATTTGTTTACAATCAAAATATACAGTTTCAAGCTACAAGGTACTCTTGACTGATGAGAATCTCGCTCACAACAGTGGATTCCAAAAGCAGTTTAGGTTTCTGTCCCATTTTGATTTCTTGCCACCTAGACTAAACACATCTATGAAATGGAAAGCTGACTAGCCAACAGTTGGAAGTAAAGTCAATTTGAACAATGCAGAGATTTCCACTGTTGTCAGACCTCAGGATGACAACTTATTCAGGGTGAATGGGGCAGTGTGCTTACACACGTGGTGGACTACTCAATAATAGCTCATGCAAAGTTACTTGGCGTACCTTTGCTCCAAGTTCAATTTTACAGACCATCCTATAATGCCATTACTGGCTGTAGCTATTTTCCCCCTGAACTATTTCTTTCTTAATCATTATCCATCCCCAGAACACTCGGCAACCTGCTCTTCCAGTCCTCCTGATGATGTTCTACCTCTTTTCCCTCCAGACACTGTCCTCAGATACCTAGATCCGTTCTCTGCATGATAACCCCATTCTACCAGTAAATCTGCAACTTTCATTATTTGTGCTGTAACAACCTCTTAAGTCTCTCAGTCTATTTTATAGAGAGACTGCCTCGGTGTCTCATTACTCATTCTTTTCCACCCACCTGATTATGTTCACTTGTTTCTCATTTTAAATGTACGCCAACATAGTGCAAAACAAGATCCTTGTCCCAGATTGGTGCTACAACAATTAAGTATCAAAAACTCTTCCAAATATTTATCTGACATAGCCTTACTGGAGCTCCTCCCTGTGGCTGATGTCCCTCTTCCTCTTCTATAGCAGCAGCTGCAGCTCCTAAGAGAAGGATCTTGGCTCATTTGCTTTTCTCATGTTGAATGTTACCTATAATGTTTTCTAGACCAAAAAGTTTGGATGCTTATAAACACCAATTGCTTTACTGAACATCCTAAAAAGTAAATCACCAGTACTATTTGTAGGAACAGCTGGGCATTTTGCTAGTCAATCTCATTTCTCAAGGCAACAGACCATCATAATGAAGGATTTAATCAACAATAGCCAGTAAATACAATCAAAATACTGTATTTTTTTCCATTAACAACTACTGCTAACCATTTAGAGAATAATAATAATAATAAAAAAAAAACCAGTACAAAAAGAATGGAATCTCAATTGCTAATCAGGAGTACTCGTTGATGCCAATGTCGTTAACAACTCCTCCCAAATAGTAAGTGACCACTATGTAATTATAGCTTTTCTTGATCAACTCACAAGGGAAAGATCTGTACATGCTTTAGTCTTTGACGACCTTGTCTACGCACGCATTGGACTGACGTAGCAATGACTTCACTACTACTCAGCAGCTTGAAGATTTGTCTCCTTACAATGGAATGATTTATTGTGAAACCAGCACCATCCTAATTGGCTTCCCGCCTCTTATACCTCTCTTCAGCATTTGAAATCAAAGACTGCAAATAATTTATTTGAAAAAAGTTTATTTTCATGATTACTGTTGTCTGCTCTGCTTTTCATAGTGGCTTCCTTATATGGTTTCTCAGGCAGAACTTGAAAATAACTTTATCAAGCGGCTGAATTCTTCACTGTGATGCAAACTGCCCTCCAGACAGCATCCCAATACATATTACTCAGTGCAAATATCTAAGTGTTACGTATTAATTTCTCTATCCAGCAGAACAGCTGCCTCAAAATTACCGTGTTCCTATTGTATTTACATACATACTAACAAAAAAAAAAAATAATTAGAATATTATTAAACTTGCTACATCAAGCACCACGAAGACAGGATATGTCTGCACACCAATCTATCACAAAAAACAGCCAGTACATACAATAGAACCATCTAATTCCTTTTCCATTAAAGACTCACTGATCGTTTAGGGAATTAAAAAAAAACAAGCAGGAAAATGCTCTCTCATTTGCTAATAAGTATTTTAACGATGCTGTATGAACTGCACCGTGGAATACAAGACCTTTTAGAGACTAAAAGCACAGAAAGGTTCAAAACAGACTTCAGAGCCTAACAGAGCTGATGATGGTGACCCACTGAACGGTGGCTCAGGAAGTCCTGCAATGCATGTGACTAACGGACTGAGAGCACACCAGGGAAAGGGCTGCTCTGTACGAGTTCACTTTGAAGTGAACCAGCGGTGGTCCCCAGGGTTGGTACTGGGTCCTGTCTTGTTTAACACCTTCACCAATGACCTGGATGTAGGGGTAGAGTCCATCCTCAGCAAGTTTGCTGATGATACAAAGTTGGGAGGAGTGGCTGACACACTAGAAGGCTGTGCTGCCATTCAACGAGACCTGGACATGTTGGCAGAAAGGAACCTGATGAGGTTCAACAAGAGCAAGTGCAGAGTGCTTCACCTGGGGAGGAATAACCGCATGGACCAGTACAGGTTAGGGGCTGACCTGCTGGAGAGGAGCTCTGTAGAGAAGGACCAGTGTGTGCTGGTGGACAGCAGGCTGGCCATGAGCCAGCACTGTGACCTTGTGGCCAGGGAGGCCAACAGTATCTGGGGTGCATTAAAAAGCGTGTGGCCAGCAGGTCAAGGGAGGTTCTCCTCCCCCTCTACTCTGCCCTGGTGAGGCCACATCTAGAATATTGTGTCCAGTTGTGGTCCGGGGGAGGCCACAAAGATGATGAGGGGCCTGGAGCATCTCCTGTGTAAGGAAAGGCTGAGAGAGCTGGGACTCTTCAGCCTGGAGAAGAGCAGCCTGAGAGGAGATCTTATCAAAGTCTATAAATACATGAAGTGCGGGGGCCAAATGGATGGGGCTGGGCTTTTTTCAGTAGTACCCTGTGACAAGACAAGAGGCAATGGGCAAAAAATGGAACACTTAAAGTTCCAGACAAACTTAAGGAAAAACTTCTTTCCTGTGAGGGTGCCAGAGCCCTGGGACAGGCTGCCCAGAGAGGGAGTGGAGTCTCCATCTCTGGAGATGTTCAAAATCCACCTGGACACTTTCCAGTTCAACCTGCTGTAGGAAACCCGCTTTAGCAGGGGAGTTGGACTGGATGATCTCCTGAGGTCCCTTCCAACCCCACCATTCTGTGACTGTAATTTCTCTCCCTCAGCATTTACTGGTAGCCAGCTCAGATACTGGATAAAAGACCTGTGACAAAGAGTTCATATAGTAGTAGATCTTGTATTTCATAGCTCAAAATGCAACCTTAAGCCCTATTTTACTGCACACAGTTCAAACACTCCTCCAAAAGTAAAAGTGTATGTCCTGAAGTATCCATGACAGTGCAGGTCCAACAGCCTCACTCATACTGCCATAACAACAGAGCTATACTGCTTCTGGAGCCCGGCTGCGTTCAGGAGGACAATCATGTTCATATGCTGCTAAAAAGCTTTCTTACAATATGAGGGGTGAAGAAGTGTCACCTGTTAAAAGCACAGCCAACTTTGGTATTTTTAAATTCTAGGGCCACCTTAACTATTGAATCTTACCTTCTTCATACCTGTTTGTAGAAATCTGTGTTGCTTTCTAAAAGGAGAGATAATATATAGACCTTCTTACATTAAGACCTTCTTAAGCTGAAGTGATCAAATTCATAATGGGAAAATACTCCCACAAAGCTCCAAACCTTGGCAATTTCCCGGAATTTCTGTCTGCCTTCCCATATCTATGTCTGCATTTCAAGTTTAATTGTTCAAAGGAAAAGCTTTGGAAAAGCAATTAAAACCCAAGCAGATATTACACTTACCTGACTGTGTCATAGATAAAGATTCATCGGACCAGTTGTGAGATATCTGATGAGACTTCACAGGTGACCGCAGCTGTCCTCCAGTTCTATGGCTGCCTTTGCTGGAATCTTGCTTTGATACAGATATGCTGCTTTTGGGAGGAGACTATGAGAGAAGAAAAGGACAAATAGGCAATTGCTTGTGAAGCTCAGTTTGAAAGTAGGAGATCATTCTAAGCAGGAGCTAGTTACAAGGAAAGAACAGCATGACTAGAGAACATCTCATAAACAGTGGCACCTATCCAGCTATCTTAAAAACAATTTAATCTTAGTTTGCTAGACAATAAAAATAAAAATACCAAGAGCAGCAATAGGTGACTGCTTACTTGGAGCTTAGATTTCAGTAAACCTGCTTAGACTACTCCACTACCACCAAAGTGAACTGACATGGTTCTGACTCACAGGTGTTCAATACAGTTTACGTAATCTCATTTGGTAACCACCACGGCAATAAAAACCCATACTAAATATGTCTGTGAAACCAAAAGGACCATTTCATGCAAGAGGTGCAAGATGCCAATCTAAATCAGTAAAACAGAGTACTATTTCTCTGTAGCCAGGCAAAAAATTCCAAGAGCAAATATTCTTCCCAAATGCTCTTACTGCTGTAACATTATACCACAAACCTTTCACACACCTTGAATGTAACCTCGAGCACATATTAGACATTTTACCTTACTATCTTCTCAGCAAACTTTCCAAGAAAGTATTTGTATTAAGTTTAGTTCTTTCACCCCACAGACACTGCATTTTCTGTCTCACTAATTATCAGAATGAAACTTATCAAAATTGACAACCAAGTAGAAATAGTAGTTGGGAATGGAACAGTAAAGCAGAATTAGCTAGCAAGCAGAAAGAATCTGAAACCCTAAGGACTGTGCATGAGGTCAGAGCTCTTCTTCTTCATCCTATAGCTATACTTTGAGATACCTTACTTGCAAGTAAAGCAAAGCGGAAAAGCAGAGCATAATTTCCATGGCCTCAAAGAATTCATACAATGGTAACAAGCTAGCCTACAGCTAATTCACACTGGTAAACTGGGTCAGTGTTCCACCACTTAATACTGCATACCTACGTGACATACGCAAAACATTTTGCAAGACTACCCACAAGTTTAAAAATACCTAAACTCTGTGCTGAAGCAATTTTTCAAGACTTCAAAGAACCTATCTGATCCCAGTGTTTATTCACAGTAATGTAAAATGGTGTTGCAAACACAGAGAATAGTTTAATCTCTGCTTTGACAAGTAGGACAGCTATACTTACTACTTCTCTGATAGCCTTTTACAAGCGTAAGAATACATATGGCATAAAAAGCTCACTCACAAGTTTGCCAGGTGAGGTAGAGGACTTGAACTCTTCAGAATAAACCATTTCTTCATTAGGTGTACTCCGATCTGGGCTTTCTGGTTGTCCATGGCCCATAGTCTCTGATGGGATAGAATCAGCAGCTAGACTGCCAAGTTCTTCTGGGATAGAGCTTTCACTGTTCAGATGAGAGCAAGAAGGCACTGGAGACTCTTCTTCACTAGCTGTTTCTGAGATCAAATAACGAGAGAAAAAAACCAAAGCACCTAAGAACTTGCACTGACTTATATGCCTACAGAGATTCTGCTGCCTGTGTATAAACTAGTAACTGCTACCAACATATTCCAAATTGAGAAGTGTTGTTTTACTCACCTAGACACCGAGGGTTGAATATTTAGCAAGAACAAGCATGTTTACCAGAGAACTATGATTAAAACTGCAAATGTTCTTAGTGATTGCTGAATGTCTAAAATAAAGAGGTTTTCAGGATATTCTAACATTTCTCAGACAACACACTCCAAAAAGATCATTAGGAAAACTTGTCCTTCCAGTTGACCATACCCCAGCAAGAGTCACTATTAGTCTGAAGAAGTCACGGAGGAGCATATAATCTGCAAGCCAGATCTTGAATTTAGAATGGATTGCTTCCTTTACAGTAGCTGCAGAAAACATTTTAATGTTATGATTTCATCATGAGTCTCTCAACTGGCAACAAGTTAAATAATAAGTTGCTTTTTCAATATTCCTGTTTACTAAATTCCGCAGGAGTCACTTCAGCATTACTGAAGCAGCCATGGAGAACTAGTCAATATTTGAGCAAAGGCTGGGGGAGAGGCACTTCTGAAGCAGAGCTGTGCTCCAGTGCTTGCTGGTAGATACAATTAATAGAAAGCAAATGTATTTGATGAGATGTATATGAATTGATGAGAATTCAATATTCATGCTGAATTTTTGTTCATTGGAACTTACTGACTCATACACATACCATCTTTAAAACGTTTCACAACGTCTAAAATCCACATGACTGTTTTCAGTAACAACTATAATAGGGTATGATTCTGAATTCCCTCTGCATATTCAAAGGACATGCTGCCTGCTTTCAGCAAAGGAGGGAAAAAAGGAAAATTGATTATTTCTAGAACAGTCCCTGAAGTTTCATTATTTTCTCCCACTGCAATCCAGTTCTCTGTGCTTCATGCTGGAAGTATGGTCCACTTAAGACATAACAGGAAAGCTGTAGCTCCCAGCATCTGGGAACTTATTTTTCCTCACAATAGCATTATTTATACAAATTACATGCTAGCATACTTTAGCACAGTTGTAGATTTTCAAAGAGTTATACTGCATTAACAACAGAGGGAAGAAAAAAATACTTTGATTTTTTTGAAAACACAGACAAGGGGAAAGCAGCCCTTGGTAAGAGCCATCCTCACCAATAGTAGTAATAAGGCTAAAGGAGAGATGCTCAAACAGCGCTGCAGGGGAAAATGGTTTTAATGGAAATAAGTTTGTAAGATGATTGGCAAAAGATCATGTACTATTTTTGTTTTGAAAGAGAGAATATAGTTTAAATTGTATGTAGAGACATTTGATAGGCCTATGCTGCACAGTTCACTTGAGAAGATATACAGCAAAGGAAGACTATGCATTTAACTAAGGTATAAAATAGGACTGAATAGAACAAGGCAACAGAAGGCAGAAAAGAGTGCAGAAATCAAGATTCTAAGAGTGTCCAGAGAAGAACAAGCACCACCAAAACATCAGAAAGAGGAAGAAAGTGCAAACCTAAGCAATCACGGTGTCAAATTATGCTTTACTCTTGTCATTTGCATCACTTTCCTCCACTTCCTATTACCTTTGGGCTCAGTTCTCTGATCTCCCAGCTCTTTCTTGGCTACTTTGGTTTTGAGCAGCTCCTTGTCCCAGGCAGCTAGAGCCTGCTTTTCTATCCGCCGTATTTCTGCTTCCTCTGCATCCAGGCGACGCTTCCACTCCAACAATTCTTCAGCATGTTGTCGACGCTGCATCAGCTTCTGCTCTCGTTTAGTCAGGAACCTGACAGACAGAGCAGAAGACAATGGGAAAACAGCCAACCACACTCAAAGGTCCCAATACCCATATGCTCTATTGCCACGATTCCCAGAAAAATAGCTGTTCAAATTGTTTTCTAGGACAATATCCACACTAACTACTATCTCCCAGACTTCTGATGTGCTGCTGAAAAAAATTGCAAGTAGACAAGAGGTTTTTTCTTTGCAGTAAGTAAAGTCTACGTACAACATATTGTAAACATGCTACTTACATTTTAAAGATCTCCAAAATAATTAAAAATGCTACTAACTATTCACTAAAATGAACAGGATAAGCTCCCAATTTCAGCACATGACAAGTACCTGGGGTATTAAACTGGAACCCTCAAGAAAGCAGTGACTGAAAAATGAACCTTTATTTTTTATAATATCAATGACAAAAATTGTAACCCCAGTTGCCCCACAGATCTTTCCAAATACATAATTATAAGATAAGGTGATTCTTTACTAATAGTTCTCCTGAATTTCTGGAGCCTTTATCCTTCTTCCTTTGAGCATCTTTTTAATGGATCACCACACTTGGAATGTTAATTGTGAGCTGACAGCATCAAGAAAATAAGGATGCAGGACTACTTTTTCCAAACTACTAACATATCTGGCTGCTAGTTTAAGAATAGATAAAAAGTAAAGCTCATGCTGAAAATTAGCAGATAATTTCTGTCTGACAAAGATTTCTTAAGTGACCCATGAAACCTCAAAAAAGAGAAAATTCTTATAGAACTTTGTAGGTATGAACAGGCTTGAGTGTATATACTAGTTCTGTTTGCCAGCTCATGAACAACAGTATCTCTGGTCTTATTTCTAAACACTGAAGTAACCAAGACCATAGCATTTAACCTCTAAGAGAGTAAATAGAAGTAAGTTCAACATCAATTGCACACACTTCCTCTGACAAGCCAAGTCTAGAGAAGAGACTACACTGAAATTTTAAATTCATCTCCTACACTGAAATTTTTAAGATGTCATAGAATGACTCTGTAGGAAATGCGTGGTTTGCCAGCTAGTGAGAGTTTGTCATTGGTACAGAAGGTGTGGGGTCTATAAAAAGGCAGTCTTCAAAGACTTGTGATATTTTGCTTTGCAAATGTCTTTATAATTTGTAATTTTCAAGCCATCCCAAACACGTAGCATCAATTTTCTTTAAACTGCAAAGCAGATAATAATATAATTTGTGGTTTTTAATCTCTCAGGTTTCAAAAAAACTCTTCTACAGAGATTGGAATGACCAACTGGCTAATCTGCAGGTCTCACCTGCTAAGGGACATTTCTTGTTTCCTCATTTAGCATTCATTCTGTTCCCTGGAAAAGTGAGCTGGGAACTGGTCAGAAAGGTTAGGATTGAGATAAGTCTTTCTCTAAGACAGATTCAGGTAAGGTGGACAAGCTATGATGTGAAGATAAAAGTTTCAGAAGACGGTAAGACATGCCCAAAATCATCTTTCCTATGGTCAAAACAAGAGCAGGTGAAAAACAGAAGCACCTCAAGAGTCTCTGGAACACCTGCCACCTTCAAGCTGACAGACTCCACGATTTTGCACATTACTTTATCACTTTCTATAGACAAACATCAAACACCATCTACTCTTAGGCACAACCAACAGATTAATATTGTTTTGAAACTAGACTACCAACAGCAATTGCATTACAAACATGACATGGACAGTCATGCTTACATTGTGTCTTTCACCAGCACTATTAGATTTATCAGCTCTCACTTTCAGATACACAACAGTGCCAATTAGTCTAGCAGATCATGTATTTGGAACTCATTATGGATGTCATTATTACAATGATCTCAATATAAAAGGCAACTTTTTCTTCTTCCTTCACCCACTGATTTCATCACAATGTCTGGATCTTCACAGCTGGATCTTGAGGGAGGCAAATCCAGTTGAAACAAAATGCAAGAGAAAGGCTGAAATAAATGGATTCAAAAGAGCAGGACTCCCATAAAAGCAGATGTCAAATGAATTAACCCAGAAGAGCACAAGCAGGAGAATTAACTAAATGACCATGAAACTAATCACCACACAAAGACTACTTAACAAGAAAGATAGGTGAAAAGAAGTGATGTGAGAGAAAGAAGGTTCCAACATTAAACTTAGAGGAAGAGGAGAATGAAAGCAACATGGCTAAAGATGCAGACCCTTTTATAACCCTGGGGTTTAAAAGGTCAGAGCCACAAGATAGCATACACATTGCCTTAATATTTACTACAGTCTAGAGGGTTCCAGTTGCAACACCAAAGGTACACATTTATCCTCAAAAGCAGAGGCACCTTCACAGGAAAAAACAAAACCAAACAAAAAACATAAATGCAAACCCACATCTGGCATCTATGAAGCAAGAAATCTGGGGGAGCAAAAAGCAAGCAGCAGCACTCAGATTACACCAGCATGATGTGAAAGTCTAACTATTTCTCTGGTGCTAAGATCACACATTTTAGCCATGCATTCCAAATATTAACCTGGAAGCATTCACCTGCTGCTCTAACCTGTACTTGTACATTCATATCCCAGGTATACAGACTTTAAACCCAAACTAGACAGCTTCAGCAGCTATTGTGAAGCAGTGATCAGTAAGTGGGAACAAAGTGAACTGTCTGTCTGCTACTTCAGAACACAGTAGTAGAATCGTAGATTACCCTCCCCTACCACCTACCATGGGCTGGGACACCTTTTACCAGATCAGGTTGTTCAAAGCCTGATCCAACCTGACCCTGAACACTTTCAGGTTTGGGACATCCACAACTTATCTGGGAAACCTGTGCCAGTGTCTCACCACTGTTATAATAAAAAAAGGTCTTCCTTACCCTCTCTCAGTCTAAAGCTGTTACCCCTTGTCCTATCACTACAGGCCCCAGTAAAAAGTCTCTCCCCATTTTTCTTATAAGCCCACTTTATATATTGAAAAGTCACAATAATGTCTCCCCAGAGCTTTCTCTTCACCAGGCTGAACAACCCCAACTCTTTCAGCCTTTCTTCATAGGAATGGTGATCCAGCCCTCTGATCATTTTTGTGACTTCCTCTGGACCCACTACAAAAGGTCTAATGTCTTTCTCTTTCTGGGGACTCCAGAACTGGATGCAGTACTCCAGGTGGGGTCTCATGAGAGCAGAGTAGAGGAGGAGCATTACCTCCCTTGACCTGCTGGCCATGCTTCTTTTTAAGCCATCCAGGACATGGCTGGTGTTCTGGGCTGCAAGTGCACATGGCCAGCTCATATCCAATCTTCTGTCCATCAGCATCCCCAAGTCCTTCTCTGCAGGGCTGCTCTCAATCCATTCATCCCTCAGTCTGCATTTATACTGAGGATTGCCCTGACTCAGGTGCAGGACTTTGCACTTGGCTTTATTGACCTTCATGAGACTCCTCAAGCGTGTCAAGGTCTCTCTAGATGGCATCCCTTTCCTCTAGTTAATCAACTGCACTACTCAGCTCAGTGTCACCTGCAAACTTGCTAAGGGTGCACCCAAACCCATGACATCATTAATAAAGATCTGGAAACAGTGAGGGAAGTGTTAAAGACATTCACTGATGAAGAATCTCTTGACTTCCTAGGACTGAACAGAGCATGCTCTATCAAAGAGTCTATCGCTTGAGAAAGATACAGTTACCTGACCAATTGGTTGTAGATATACAGCTGGAATTTGGGGTGGAGGTTGGGAAAACAGACACTGAGAGAGGCCCAGTGGTGAGACGTAAAGACAGAGAAGAAGTAGTGAACAGGAGAGCAGTGTCTACAAAATAAGGAGGAAGAGTTTAAAACTAAGATAGCAAAAAAGGCAGAAAGAACGAGAAAGGATAGCATCTAGTAAAGAACTTTAAAATTAATTGCATTTAACATTGTATAGTTATTACCCAACATCTTAAGTAGAAAAACTATACACTGTTATGCAGAAGTTAATAGAACATTTACACTTATAACTCTTCATTTTCTGTTAATCAAAGGCAAGCTACTTTCATATTGCTATATTTTTCTTTATATTTTGTAAGGAGTTTTATTACTCTGATGTAGACTTCCACATGTACCGGTTAACATATCTCAACCTGATCTTTTTGCAGCTCCTACTATACTGTCAATAGAGTATATTATCAGCATTAAACAGCACACTGGTTTTGCAATATGAACAACTTTGCTACTCTGAAAATTTAAACACATTTTCATTCACCTGGCGAAACCTCAGTAAAATTATTTCTCCAAAGGTAAGCACCAGTGAAAGGGCAAAAAAAAGAGATTAAGTAATGAATTTTTAGAACATGAGTAATTCCAGGAAAAGTCTGAGATACACCTGTAATTCAACTTCTAGCTGCTATTTTGGTTTTTTGGGGTTTTTTTTTGCAAAGTACAGACTTGGTCTCAGAACACTCATGTATAGTCTCTTTCATTTGAAGTACTAACTGCAGAAAGATAATGCCTGTTGGTTTTTTTAAAAAAAATCTACTTAAACTTACAGCTATGCTTAAAATGGTATTTCCTAATAAATTACCATTTTAAGCTAATTCCTAGTGAATTATCATACTTATAGAAAAATACTACGCTCCATACAGCTCCAGATAGCTCTATCAACTACAACGCAAGCTAAGCAGCATATTAAGGGAAAGCAAAAGAAAATGAGCATCAGTTCTTCTGCTGCAGACTGTCATTAAAGTTGCATATGAAAGGCAAGCAAGGGGAAGTGGTTAATTCTCTTTGACAGAGCATGCTCCTGTTCACATGCAAGCTACACAGACTCATCAATTAAAATCAGAACAGAACTATTATTTCATTCCCCTTTTAGCAGAAGAGAAATATTAAAGCTGCCTCATAAGTAAGGAAGCCAAAGGTTTTGCATCTTGCTGTGGAGTACAGCAAATCCAGAATATCAGGCTTCCCCAATTCCTTCCTCTAGCTCCTCTGTACTTTACTCATCATTCAGCTTCTTCCCTTTTGCCATATCTCACAACCTGATTGATTCCCTTCAAATGGCAGCTTCCTATCATTACACCCCAAACCAAACATCTTATTCTACTATGTTAATGTTCATATGCATTTTACAAATAAGGACATTAAAAAAAAGATACCAGGTCAGCACTGTTTTTCAATCAATAAGCACTGCTGTCACTGCAAGAGGAGTGCAAAAGCTGCACAATTAGGAAGACGGAGTTCTAGAGAAACATTTATGTTTACACAAAATACTAATTCCTTTAAACATATATAGCAATCTAATACCAAACTATCAAACCAAAAACACCTGAACACATATATCATACACAGTATCTACTTGTTCTGCCTAAAAGCAATTGTTTCAGTTCAAATGCTGCTATCTATCTTTTGAAAAGTATTCTCCAGGTCAGAAGTATTTTCATCTGATGATTAAAATATCTTTAATACTAGAACATACTTTGTATCTACTACTATCCCTCATTTATTAATAAGTAATTCTTTCTGCAATTGTAAATGTTGCTTAGAAATGAAGGTACTTTGAAAAAACAAGATTTCAAAAACAATATTGATAAAACCACTACCTGATAAAAAGTGGCAAAGGAAGTCTTGAATATAAAAGTATATTTGTCATCTCTTATAGTATTAATACTGTATTAATACTACATCTCAAAATTCGTAAGCTGTAACTTGGTTTTGTATCATCATTTGAAACTTTGTATGTTGAATCTCAGGTGGACAAAAATAAGATAAAGACCCTCTTTGTAATAAGAAAAATAGGATCAGAAGAAAAATCTTGTTTTCTTGAAATCCTAGACATCAAAATGGCCTAGAGAGCACATCCTTTTCAAGCCTCCATATTAAGCCATTTAACAGCCTCAAATCACATTTTGAGAAAGTTTGTTGCTATAACAACGAGGTGGTTTTCACATGACTTAGAATGCCAAGAATTTAGTTTTGGAAATATGACACTTCAGAAACCTGAAATAATTTGTGATTTTGACTGTTCAGTTTACCACATCCTACCAGAAGAGTCTGAATAAAATAGTAAGCAATTCAGGCTAGAACATGAAAACCATGTAACGATAACATGTTTTTGGTTTTTTCCTACTTATACCAAATCCTCACTTACTACTATCATTATCTTCATCATATATAAATACATGCGAGTGTGGGAAATGTGCTACTCAAATGATTACAAGCAAATAGGGTGCCAAGGAGTCACAGAGAACTTGCCTTTAAAAATGGCAGTGCTTGTTTTTTGGTATTTTATCCAGTTCTGTTAGGAGTCTCAAGAGAAAAAACATGATGACCCATATGGACTAAAATATAGTGACATACCTTGGTTATTAAGTTCAAATAAATTGTTTAATAGAAGACTGTTTCTTGTGGCAACTGGCAGAGGCCAGACTTTTATTTTAGTCTCAAATAATAATTTAAGGCTTCAAACTAATGAGCACATGCTGGTAAAACATTTGGGATGTTTAGTACAGACAAAGTAATTCCTACACTGAAAAGATGCAGAAACAATTTTTGACTCAAAACAGTTTAACAGGTGAAATCAACAGATTCAGTCATAATTTTCAGACCCAGGAACTGCTCATACACTTCATTATTTCCTCTGAAGACTGACAAGCGTTTTCAAATTTTTTCCAGCCTGTGGACCACACAGAAGGAAAAGAAAGGCCTTATTAACTGCCTGTCTTCTCAGTCACACACGTACCACCTCCGTTAATTAAGAAAATACTTACAGAAATCATCCCCGGCTGATTTTCATGCAATTAGAATTCAAATTCAGCAGCTGGATAATGAGGTAGAAATCACGTGCCCAACAAGTTCAATGACTTTCTGTGAGCCAGATCTCAATCTCAGTTACTAGTTTTTGCATAAGACTATTGCTATTTACAACTTACGCTTCAATTCAAGATAAAACCTGGAACTGTAATTCCAGAGTCTCACTCCCTATATTTTTTTTCTCCCCTTAAGACAGAAAGGGAGGTACAAAATACAGGCACCATTTTGAACATATGACTTCAGGTCTCTCATTGCAAGAGGAACTCCAACAAGCTGTACTGTCAAGCTGGAGCCCATCCAAGTTCCTTGTACGTACAAACATCAAAATCTCTTAAACTGATGTGCTTTTATCAACTCTATCAAGTCCAAAGACTATTAAAACCAATCTTCTATAATAAAACCTTGACCACCCAGACTGCCAGCTAACAATGTTTGAATCTCAGTATTCATGCAAGAATTGTAGCCTTTACAATATTACATTCAATGATTAATACGGTTCTATTAATGCTTCAGGCAACTGTGATCAAAGTGTATGTGATATCAATATCTATAATTTTTCTGATAGCCATTTCAGTGCAGACACTGGGCAAACCAACTTGTTTTATTAAAATAGTAAACTTTTGTATAAGAAAAAAAAAATTAATTACTTTTCATCCATTCTGCTGCGCATTTTTTTAAGTTTCTGCATAATGCTACTAGTCTCACTGCTGGAGATTGAGATTGGGGAAGGGCTGCGTGTTTCTGCATCAGTTGGGAGTGGGCTAGAACCATTGCTCTGCTTGATGTCATCCTCACTGTGAAGCTCCTGCAATTAAAGTGGTAAAAAAAAAAAAAAGTAACATTAAAAGTAAGGAAAGTTATTCTACAATCTCTTTAAAAATTGTGTTAATTTAGTTTACGTCTTAATCCCAAGATTACATCAAGTACTACTTTAGATAAGTCTATCTACCTGCACGTTTAACTTCATTTTCCAACTTCATTTTTATTTGTCACGAAGTTTTTTAGTACAAACTTTTTCTCCATAACTTAAGTTCTCCCCTAACTGTATCTAGAACAAAAAACCCACTAGAATTCACTTACACAAACAGGAATCCAATCCTTTCTACGCTACTACTATTAAACTTGTCTCTCCTCAAAATTTTGTAGAGGGAGACAGTTACCAAAATCCCATCTTGCTATCTGGTAAAGCAGATGCAAGAAACTTAGTGTATTGACACTAACACACACACACACACACACACACACACAAAGCAGCAAGTTTGGGGTTTAGCGCTGACATTTAGTACTTTGAGATCTAATAAATAATCAAACAAAATCAGAGCCTGAGAGATCTCAGCATCAAAAAACTGGTATTCCCAAAGTCATTAGTTAAGCTTGAGAATTAACAAACACCATCTTCTGCCTAGTTAAAACAAAAACATTTTATAACTTCTCCAAATGCATTTCCTTAAACGATGCTTCAAAGAAACTAAACATAAAATTGCTGAGATAAGGAGGATGAGGCTGTTTGAGGCAGACAAAACTTCCAAGTGATAGGTCCAATCTAATAGCTTTCCATTCCTATAAACACTGAAGTCAAATACCACATGCACGGCCAAAGAGGGAAGAGTCCAGCTTCTGTACCGAACACTCACCAGCTTGTTTTCTCCTGCAGACTTTAGTTTTTCCTGCAGTTTCATTGTCGTCTGACGGATTCGTTCTATTTCTGCCTGTTGTTTAAGGATCAGCTGTCTCTCCTTCCGAGCAGCCTTGTTAGCCTCTTGAAGACGCTTAATTTCTGCCTTTTAGGTAAAAAAGATTAAGCATAAGAACTACAACAAACAGCTCTCAAGAACACACTCTAATGCTGCCACAGTGTCCTTGCCATGGGTTTAAAATTACTGCAATTACATGATGAAGTAATTAGCCTAAACTTCAGCAGAAAAGAACAGAAGATCAATTATTACTTCTAAGTCTCAACCACTGAGATTACTGATACAAAAAGGACCCTTTAAAACAATGTATTAAATACTACTGAAATGGAAATAAAACTTACTGATAAGAAACACTGCTAGCTTCCAGTTCAAAAGCCTGGTATGGAGTTTTCTCAATTCTTAGCTTTTACAGGGTCTAAAACTTTTAATGGCTACACAGAGGTTTCAACAGGATCTTCCTAGAGGGTATCAGTTACCTTTTCCTGCTGTAATCTCAGCAGCAGACCACGCTGCCTCTTTCGAATAGGAGGCATCTTATCATCCTCTCCCTTGTCTCGCAAATGCCTGCAAACAGATTAGAAGTAGAGCCTGCAGGTTAGGAAAAGTAAACTTTTGTATATGCCTGTACTCAATCAACAGCATGCTCTATAGTGGAATATTTTGTACTGTTTAGTGAGACACACATAGTTAAAAGTCCAGTGCAGGTAACAGGGGATCTCACATGAATGGGCAGAAGTTCTGCAGAGGTAGCACACTCACCATTTGAGAAAAACAAAAGGAAGGATGCTTGGGTCACTACCTCACAATCTTCTGTCAAACCCACAATGACAAGAAATTGGAAGAAAATGTCTGGTGAACAATGGTACTCTCATAAAGACAGTGACCATGGAAAAGTATTACTGATTAAATCTGGCCACCACTGTTCAGTAGTATCACTAGGTACTCCAAGTGTCATTCCAGCACAAAGCATATATTAGGTTGGAAACAAATCATTAAGTACAACACATATCCAGATTCACAATATTCAGCATGAGTCAACTGAAATGACCTCAGATAGACATCAAGCAAATAAAGGTCTAATTGTTTGACAGTTTTATACCTTTTTTAATTAGGACTTGTAGAGTAATGGTTGGGAACTACATTCTCTGACCGACAACAAACATCTCATGTTCTACTGTTCCAATTAAATTCTCTTAATCAAGCCACAGTCAATGTAAACACCAAAGCACACTTCTAAACTGGGTTCTGTTCTTTCCAAGTGACAGTAACATTTGTATAATTACTGATGTCAGAAGATTAGTTCAACCACTCTTAATAAGGGAAGGATGGGGTGGAAGCAAAATCTTATGAAAAAAACCCCAAAACAATCAAGTAGAAGTACAAGAAAATGGTCAGTCAGCAACAGTGTATATTCAGAGCTGCCTTACTTCTTCTGGTGTTCCAGCCAAGCTAATTCAGCCTTAGTCTTCTCTTTCAGAGCCTTCTCCCGGAGCCGAAGCAGTGAGGACTGATGAGCTGCTCGCATTTCCTCCTCTTTCATGTACTGTCTTACCATCTCCATGGTAAATTTAGAGAAACTATCTTGGCCCCCTGAGAATGGCATGCTTAGCTCCTGGAAGGTAAGAACAAATAGGGCATGATTCAATAATACAGAAATTCCAAGGCCTTTTTCCATTACAAAGCACGTGTGCGTGCATGCACAGATACACACACACAAACACAGATGTAAGAAGGGAAGCTGTTTTTTCTCCCAGCTTTGTGCAGACCAGCTTTTTCTGCTCTGGGCTGCATGACAGTTTTGCGACATCCCCTCTTGGGCCAGAGAGATAAAGCATCCTCTTGTGCTTCCTAGCTGTGTGTAAGCACAGTAGGAAGACTTAATCCACTGGGCTTTTATAACCTGCCTTAAAGAGTCACTCCTCTTCTCCAAAGTCACAAGAGAACAGGTAGAGGCCTGGATGGACTGTTCTGTAAGTCAAGTCATCACACTTGTACAACAGTGACATACAGCATGACTCACACAACTCTACGTTTTGAGATGCTCGGAGAACCACAGGGAGGAAAAGAACCTTAAAGTTTGCAAACACAACTAAAACCAGCTCACTTGAAGCTCATCAGCTTAACCATTTCAATTCAGTCAATCTACCTTAACGATGGCTGTCTGATGTACCTTGATCGATGACAGAGCTGTTTTTTCTGGGGAGACTTCCTCATCAGAATCATCACGATTACCCCGTTTCTTCTCCAAGTTATTCCTGCGATGACTCTCAGAGGGCAGCAAAGACCGAAAAGACTTTTCCTCAATCTCATCCTCTGTCATGGACTCATCAAATTTCAAGGAATACTCCGTTGCAACAGAAGCAGAATCTGAGGGAGAAATCAAGGAAGTGGTTTTACGCTCAGGTAAATAACAGGAATGCAGTTTTACTCTGCCTCATCTCAGTAAGGGGGGTGTGAAAGACAGCAAGATAACTACTCCAATGCAGAAAAATGGGTGTTTAGAAAAGAGCAACCTTGAGTTAGAGGACATAATGAAATACTGTTATCTAGCTTCAAAAGACCTAACAGACTTCTGTACGCTTCTATAAACACATTTCTGGGGCTGCTGAAACATTTAGCGTTCAGCCTGAGTATTCAGCAAGTGAACATCTGGCTACAGCTAGCACAGCAGAAAGCAGAATGGCCCACAGAGTCCATCACTCCGATATGCACAATTTCAAAGGTTCTCATCTCACTGTGCCATCCTCTGTTACCTCTTAAGACACTACTAATTCACCTGGGGCTCAGTTTTCTTCACACATATTCCCTCATTTATTTCAGAAACTAATTCTGAAACAGCACCTCCCTCCCTCCGCCCTTACCACCTTCAGATTCGTCACATACAAACAATACAGCTAACCTTTTTCATCCGGCAGTGATAAAATACTATCACTTGGCAAGGAATCATCCACAGCAGTATGAGCCTGCTCCTCAATACTGCTAGTTATCTTTTCACGACGGGAAAGCTTTTTCTCATTCTCCTTAGAAGATGGAACTGAAGGACTCTCTTGGCGGCTGCTGGTACTACTGTGTTAACAAGAGATAATTTTTTTAAAAAACTACTTTGCAGATTTCAAAATATTTATATCACCATTGTACATACCATGATTAACATCCCAGCAATAATTGACAGGCAGAGGGTTTAGTTTTGTTTTTAAAATGCAGCTTGGCTACTTTAAAATTTCAAATTCATCAAGCTGCTGATTGACAGCAGAATTTGTTATTTTTATTCTACCTTAGAATGCAAGTGGTTTGTAGGTAGCAAGCCCTCTACCTGGCAATGAGTATTGATGATAAACCACTGCAAACTTATCTACTTACAGTTTTCGAAAGCATGACTGAGATAGCAATACTGTTTTAAATGAGAACTACAGGGGCCAAAATAATTCCTGTTGGTTAAAATCAGAGAAGGGCTGTGAGAAACTTCATGGGACCTAACTAGATCAGGTAAGCAAACAGGAAATCAAAAGCTAAAATCCAGTATTAAACATGGGCAAGATACTGAAAAGTAACACCAGAAATGAGTCAAACCTAAACCACAGGCAAACAGCACTCCAGGTACTTCATGTAAAATCTCAAGCCAGTGCAAAGCAACAGTGAAAACAAAAACGCTAATAAAATGGCCAGATACACAGAGAACAGAATAGAAAGTAATGCACATCACAGAGCAGGCAGTCCTGAAAGTCTCTGCACTGTGTTTTCAGAACATATGTTCCAGTCTGTGTTCTAGTCCATTTCAAAAAGACACAGAGTAAAATCAGAAAAGCATAAAATGCAAATATTTAAGACAGGGAAAAAGGCTCAGATAAACAGAGACTTAAAGTGACTCTTAGGTTACAAAGGTAATGCAACAGAAGCATGCAAGTAGATCACAGCACAGAAATCAGATCATCTCAGCTCAACAATTTCTGAAGGTATTTCACTCAACCAAAGTCAAGGCCAGGTCCAAGTTTTGAACATCTGCAAGGACAGAGGATCCCACAACCTCCCTGCACCCCCATTCCAGTGTTTGACCACTCTCATAGGGAGCATTTTTTTTTTCCCAATGATTTTCCCCTTTCTGGAATCCGTCACCATTGCCTTTTTTCATCTCACTGTGCACCTCCAAGAAGAGTTTAGCCTCACATTCCATAACAACCCACGTTTAGAATACTGCAACTAGGTCCCTGTCCTCTTAGCCTTCTCTTTTCTAGGTTAAGTTAGCTCAGTTCTTCCAGCCTCTCTTTTACATCACGTACTCCAGCCTCCCAAACATTCTTGTGGTTCACCACTAGACTTGAGTCAGTATGTTAATGTCTTCTCTTTACTGAGGAGCCCAAAACTGGACACTGTATTCCAGATACAGTTTCACAAGAGCTGAACAGAGAGGAATAACCATCTCCCTTCACTTGCTTGCTAGACTCTTGCTAATTCAGCCAAATGAGAAAGCAGATGTGGAACTTAAACTTCTCTTAAGTTAGAGAAGAGAAAAGCATCCAATTAAAAAAAATATATATTGAAGGAAATATCTTTATATTCCTTTGTTCTTAGTTCTTATTTATAGCAAAAAAATCCCTGTATAATCTAAACTCTTCTTACCTTTGATCATAAACCTTTGATCTGGAGGACTCTGAATAACTATCAAATATCAGTGAGTATGTCTGGTTTGAGTCACCTGTCTCCTCTTTACCTTGTGAAATGGCACCAGACTCATTGGATAAATCCGCTTTGTCTTAAATCAAAGAATAATACAGTTTTCACAAGCTTTCATCAGTTTACTAGAAGCAGTTAACAGCTAAAATTTCTGAAAAGATTACTTAAAGCTCAGACTGGTTAAATCATTCCACCAAACATGTAGAGCATTTTTTCCTAATCTTTTATATAGAGCTTCACAGAACCAGTCAATATCACCTTTGGAGTACACTGTTAAGGGCATAAAGATGGAATCTAAATTCTTCTTAAATGCTCACTCATTATAACATCTTAAAATTTTCTTCAAGAAGAGGTGAAGCAAAACCTAACAAATCTTACTTCCCCCTTCCTAAGATGTGAAACATTAGGCAAAACCTGTTTGTATCCGTTCGGGCTCTCAGTTGTTTCATGAACTCTGAATGATGCTGCCGCTGGTGGTCAAACAAGGTGGTGACTGGAGCAGCTGGAGCGCTGACAGTATCCGAGATCTGTGCTCGTGCCAACTCTGTCATCTGGGTACAACAAAAAAAACCAACAAAGGAATACAATGCACTTAGCATCAAAGTGTTTTTGAAAGAGAAAATAGTAATTCTCACAGGCAATTTACTGATTTATTGAACAAATGTGCAAGATACAGTTTTGAGGTGGTTTGTAATTACATGTGTGTCGATTTTGGTTGTAGGAGGTGCATATTGCTCTGTAAATACATATTCTTTAATTTATGTAGAGTGGAATTATTGATATGAAACTACAGACATGCAAGTTACTACTTGTATCACTCTAATCAACTTAAACCAAACTCTGATCAGTAGAATGATCCCCACATAATAAAACATTCCAGACTCACCATTACAATTAATTTTAAAAAATTTAAAAAACCAAAAAACCCCACAAAACAAGAAACACCAGAAAAAAAAGGGGCTTTTTTTTTTTTTAATTATTTCCCTTCTAAAGGAAGCAACAGATTTAAGTTCCAATATTGTGAAAACTGCCAGGTCCAAAACTGGCAGCATTAAATTAACAAATAACCATGAATTTATCCTTTTTAATGTATGGCAGTTACTGTGTACCTGACTAGAAACAGGAACTTATTCAAAAAATCACAGCAGAGAACACACATTTTCAGAAGCTTTAGAATTTAGTATTTTTCTTCTTGTTCAAAGGTCTACCTCTTGCAGAGGAGGGAACTCCAGGTTGGTTTCGAAGGTAGGAATAAGCTGTATTTCAATAACTTACCAATACACATGCTGAGTTTCCCCATTAATTCTTCAATTAATGTATATATAAATTGTAATGCATAAAAAAATTATAAAAATATGAGAAATTTTTTTCTACTGGATTGTCTATATATGTCACCCACTATTTTATCATTTGCTAATACAACAGTCAAAGCAAACTTGTGTAGTAGCATACTATATTATCTTTTGCATAAGATAAACTTCAAATTGAAAGTAATGCAGAAATTAACTCTATACATAAGAAATTACAGTGTACGTCCAAAAATACTCCCAGTACATGAGTGACCAGCATTTCCATTGCTGCAAATAAATAAATGTAAAATAAATGATTGTTTAACTGGGTATCAGGAGTCACTTGTGAACACGGATGGAAAAGCTACTCTGCCAGCCCATCATCACTGACCAGGTCAACCTCTCCACTAGCCCCTCTTACTCCTGTACTTCAAACTTAAAGCAAGACAACAGATTAAAATCCTACACCAAATAAAAGTTGTCTCTCTTCTACCTTGTTACTTGATTGGTTTCCACCCACTTCAGCTCTATAAACCACAAATATTTCTTTGTCTTTATCCAAGACTTCACTACCTGCTGTCAACAACCACTGCCTGTATTTCAGACGCCCGAGCTTTTCTGCTCCCTTCTCCTAACCCATTTGTGTCTATTCAAAAATGATTTACACTTCACATGTTTGGCAAAGCCCAGAATAAGTACATCAGTATTATTCTGCAGTCCCATTACCTACCATAAAAACAGCCTTGCTGATCACCAGCATGTGCATAAACTGTGATGAAACAGTTAAGTTCACACCCATCAGCCTTTTGCACTCCATCCCATAACCCTAATCCACAGTGACTGCAATTGCTAAACTATGAAGAAGCAAAAGCACTTTTTGGTTACTGCATTTCTTACCTATGTGTGAAGCAGCTGCTAAATGTTGGGAACAACAAGTATAAAAACTGGTAAACTGACATATAAAACTGAAAACTAATAAATATTCTATCCTGTATGTCACAAGAAGAATGAAAACAGTCAAACCCAGAAAACTCCAAAGCCTGTACCAATATAAGAGCTCTGCTGAAGATCCTCCCTCCTCTTTTTTTTTGTTAATTTGTTGGTCTCCTACTTTCATAAGTAAGCAAAACTGCAATTTCCCTGTTTTTCCAATTTAATTTGTATATGAAACAGATACAGGTTCAATCCCCTGATAGAGTGTAACTCTTGCAAATTAAAGATGTTGAGTTCGCTATCATCAGTCTTTCCTGGAAGAACAAACTTCTTAACAGTTTGTTAACTGGAAGATCATAAGAATAGTGAACAGGGATTTAAGGCTGCTGACTTCTAAAAAAGGACTCCAGAAAAGCTCCTTTTAATCTCCTATCATTTGTCACATTACGAAGGTAAAGAATTTGCACCGAGAATGACACTGAACAACAGACAACAACCTAAAGGCAAAAAAAGTACTCAAAAATAATACTGAAATTAGAAGAGCTTTTTCCTTTCACTCAGGACCTCACCTCACGGATCTGGTGAGCTGTTTCTGCCTGTTTGGCTGCAGCCTTGCACGGGGACTCTTGTACAGTCTCCTGCCGTGACTGGACCAGATGCTGTAGTGACTCTGCATGGACCTATGCAGAAAACACAACCAGTTCAGTTCTTCAAAATTTTCTGGCTATAATGGCTACAAGTTTTATTTCTCAAAGTCTGCAGGAAAAAAGTTTGAAATTGGCCCCTAAGAGCTTTTTTCCAACTCTATTAAACCCCTTCACCACTTCCTTATGTCTACAGCTTCAAATTAAGAATACTCATAGGCAGGGATTTACTTACAGCATTTTGCCTCTTACACACTCCACATTTTTTGAAGGGCAGCATTACCTGAGCTGCCTTCTGCCTTGCCTCGTCCAGTTGTCTCTGACTTTCTAATGCTTCTTGTTCGGCCTTGATTTTCAAAAGAGCCAAGTCCCTTTCATGGCGCTGCTGCTGTGCCTACAGATCAGGAAAATAAGTTTTTATCATGCAAGTTAAATGTAAAGAACTTTTTTGCCTTAACTACTGGCTGCAACTACCTCTGAAAGATCCAGATCTACTCTACTGGTGGTTCGTCTTCTGCTGAAGTAATTTTCAGCCTACCAACTGACACTCTCCCTTTTTAAGTAGACAGGAGACAATGTGTATTCCCCATACTCTTCCAACACAGTGCAGAAAGAAAGAGGATTTAGGAGATCAATTAATTAAGCAAAGCAATCTTGTCAATATAAGGAAATTTCAACCAAAAATATCTTTTCCATGGAATGAGACAAATGATCCAGCCTGAACAACTACACTGCATGGTGTTGGGACCTGACACCAAACCCAATAAATAATCAAGATTTATTTTACTGAAGTACACAACCAAAACAGTGATTCCAGCTAATGGTATATTAATGACATATTCTAGAGTCACTGGATCCTCAGTGTCAACTTAAAATAAGAAAGACAACAGAAATTAATCCCAAAAAATGGACATTATCAGACATGCTCCACCATGCCCATTATGATTTCTCTGCATGGCTAACAAAAGCATAACTCACCCTAATTTGATTAGTTTTCTTGCAAAATTAAAAAAAAAAAAGAAAGCTTAAGGCAAGAAAGTATTTTTCCATTACCTTTAGAATCTGAGCCAAAGAAACACTCTCCTGCTGAGCAAGTGATATGCCTCGTACTCGTTCTACGTCTGAAAGCTGTCGCACAGACTCCTCAATAGCACTCAGGTAGTTCAATTCTGCTGATAAACGATGCTGAAGACCAGCAGGGGAGAAACGCATACATCCTGCAGGATAAGACTTACCAGTCAACCTCCATAGACTTTATTGTCCCACATCAAAACATAAAGAAAAAAAAATATATATATAACTGCTCTGGCATTAGTATGGTTTTAACAAAACAACTCACCACTTGCTGAGGCTGCTCCTGTTACAGACCTACTAGTCCCCAGACTCAAGTCGGGGAAGGCTGCGTTAGGCTTCAACCCTGACACTGTACTTCCAGCAAAGCCAGCAGGTGACTTAACTCTCTCTACCGTACTGCCTAGAGAATCAAACGGCAACATTTTTTGTGAACCGGGTGATGGGGAAGAAGTTGGAGTCTTCTGGGATCTTCCCTTGTCTGAGAAACTGAGAATGAAATAAAAAAAAAAATTTAAAAAGAGTCAATATTCTCCTAAGTCCAATCATTTGATAAGACAATAAAGTAATAACCTAGTTCTTCATTTATATACACCAAACAGATCCACACAAAAGACACCGTCTCTTATGGTTTGCACAGGCCCAGTGTGCCTTTAGGAAATGGCCTCAGGAGATGGGTTTGCACCTATATCCCAGTTGAGAGTTAAGTTTCTAGAGCACCCTTTTTTCCCCTAATATTAAAACTAGTTAGCATGCACCAAAAAGAAAATATTAACATAGTATCTACGTGTTCTACGTAGCCAGACAAGCAGTTTCAATGCTTCCTGTTAGGAACCTGGCATGAGAAAGTCAGGGTGCACTCACCTGCATGGGCATTTACACATCTGTTCTGAGTGTCTGAGTAAACAACTTTGTTTTACTCGCAGGAAATTAGGGTAATATTCTGACACCAGAAAACGATGAACATTATTTTTAAAAAGTAAACAGGTTACTATCAGCATAAGGATGCAACTGTGATAAGCCACTGTCCTGAGTGTGTCTTTCATCAAAATGCAATTAAATGCTTGAAGGCCAAAACTTGACTTAAACAGTTAGTGAACTACTACAGTAACACTTTGTGAGAGAAAATTAAAGACTTCTCTTTTCTTTAAACATACAGAAAATGATGCAGACATTTCTTAAATTTACTATTCCAATTTTATTAAGCCAAAAAGGATTAACAGTGGCTGCTTAAATCCCTTAGGAAGACATTCTGCTCTATTTGGCCCATCTTAGGAGGTCACAGGACCTTTTAAACCCAATACTGGGTGTCAGTGAAAAGGCACCAATACAAGTCAGTACCTCAGAGTCATTCTATACCCACACAGAATGAGTGAAAGACCATTCATATGATTTGTTGCTTTTTAGAAAAAAGTACAGCGAAAACTAAGGTGAGTGTATTTCATAACTATCTCCATTGCTCAATTAGCAGAAAATAAACTGCATTCATCAGTAGACATACAGAGGATGTAATAGGAAAAATATTTTTTCTCTTCCTCTACACTCTCAAAAAGCATCAGCTCACAGAGCTGGACAGGCTTACGAATACTAGCTGTACACAAGTCTAGCCAACAGTGTCCGTGGATCCTACTGAAAAGAGCAAGATGACTGCACAGGTTGACTAGTTTGCCTTTTTTTTCCCCTCTCCACTTCTTACAAAGCGTTTGTAGAAATAGCAAATGAAATTTGTGTTTCAATGCCTAAGGTACTGAACCTGATAGGACACCTATACCGGTCAGTTATCCTTCAGAAATAGAGGGCTCATTTGGAGGGTGGAGGGAAAGTTATCACTATTTTGTGTTTCCTCTCATTAGAGCCATTAACTTTAGGCTGTCATATTTAAAATACAGGGGAAAAATTTTCTGCATGCTCATCTTAATAACATCTGATAATTTCTGTTCATTTCCTTTTGCATATCCAAAAACACAGCCATTTTTGTAACATGCCATAACACTACCAAGCTCAGTTATGCTTGCATAGACTTACAAGGTTCACGTTACCTCATTAGGGAGTGTCCAGACAAGTTTTCTAACGTGCTGTCTGTATCTGGGTTCTGCTCATGATCTTTACTAGAAATTCTGCTACTTGATAAGGACTTCTTTATCTGTTGGGATCCCCACTCTAATTCAGATAGCATTTTATCTTCTTCCAGAGGAAAGTGGTGAGAACTTCCATTGAAAGAGTCCAACCCTAAGAAGCAAAAACATTGCAAAAAGTGTACGTTTGGTATTCTAAGTATGAACATCTTAGCCATCAGGATCCCCCCCCCAAAAAAATAATTGAGAACTTTTTTCCCCACTTAAAGAAGCCTTTGAGTTAGAAGTCTATAAATCCAAAACGTAAGAAATGTAAATTTGGCAGCTTTCTACAGGAGATTAAGTTCTCATCTCCATGTTGTGTCCACTGTCAACAAAACTTTCACTCGGCTTTCATTTCAGCACACTATCAGTTTAAATAAATAAAGCCTAGCTTTCTTTGGGCAAGCTAGAGAATTCTGAAAAAATAGGAAGAGAAAAATTTGGAATGTCCAATCTTATTTTTATCATCCTTTTATTGACTTTAAAACCAGCTTTTCCTTATGTCATCCACTGCTTACATAATCAGAGAGTACCAAGTATCAAGTTTCTTCATGTTTTTGTCATGTACAAGTTACTGTAGGAAGAAGTGTACTTATTAATTTGTGCACTAGGAAAACTGTCTGTCATCCAAAGATGACAGCATATAGGCAAATTTATTGCTGCCTTAATAAACGTGGCCGTAAGTCAGATTTCTCAGCAGCCTATTGGAATTTCCTCAGTACAGAATTTGAGGGTAGGTCCCACACAATATTAAAATTAACTAACTAGTTAAAAGGCTGGTTTAGGAAAGGAAAAATTTTCAATGTTGTTACAACCTCTTGCTTATTTAATTTTAGATGACGATATTTTAAGGTCAGGGAATATTCAAGAGTCAAAAATAATTTAAGAAGGAACCACTAGAGTAATAAATAAATCCTCCTATAAGTATTAGATTACAGTTTCCAGATATATAGAAAGACTGCAATTTTCATAACAAGAAAACCCTAAAATATCCTTCAAAAAAAATACCCTACAGCCAAGTACTGCACTTACGTTCCCTTTTCCCTCTCTTTTTAGAGGAAGCAGATGAGCGAGAAGATGCTGCAGACCATGGTCCAGGTGAATGCTGAGAAGCCAGATCTATAGATCGAGGTTCATGGGGAGACTTCCTACTCAGAATTTCCTCCTGAATGCTTGAATTACTGCTGCCAGCAACACTAAAAAGGAGCACATTGACAAACTAAGGACCTCCAACTCCCACATTACACTGTGCACAAGAAATCCATCACACTTTAAATTAGAGACAGATGGATAAAACTGCACTAATTAGCCCATCTTGAAAAGCACTGATTTTCAGATTAAAACTATGACAGCTAAGACACTAGGAAGTTTGACATGATACTGAACATATTGAACCATACGTCCAATAATATGAAACAGTAAAAGATGGATAACAAGCATCCTTTCCAATGCTAACTCTTAAGAGCTATTTGACTACAGACCTGAACAACATAAGAATGATTCCAAATATGACTGAATTTTAGATAATCTCTGGGCATACAGATCTCATCAACTGACAGAAGTATGAGCAACTGACAACAAAGGATTACAGAAGATTTGCAAAAAAGAGGGTAATGCATCAAATACTAAATAATATCAACAGAAGAGCTACCAAGTAGTTTAATCAGAAAGAAAGCATTTTTTGCAGGCAACATTTTCAGTGTGCAAAGTGCCCTTTACATTCCTTTCTTCTGCAGTAAAGTATCACCAGTATAAACACAATACTTGTGGCCTTCCTCAAGGTGCCCAAAAGATGTAATTATATCTCATTGCAAAAAAAAAAATAAATTAGGAAATTCAGGAAGCCACATGAATTCAGTAGTAAGATGGAGAGTCTTCAAATTTTAGTCCAAATAAAAGGTTTTAAAAGTTCTTACAGACAATTTATGTATCCCTTACTGAACGCAATTATAGACAGAATTTTGAAGTACTGAAGGTATTTTAACACTTGCAAATATCTTTTCTTTTTTCTAAATTACAAAGACTAACCAACTGAGCATTATAACAGCCACACAAGTTGGAGAACTAATTTTCACCTGACTACAAAGGGTAAGTACCTTGACTAAAGTTACCTGCCAGACTAAAGAAGAACAAAAACTAGACAGAACAGGAATACTTGACTCTAATATTTTAATGTCTTAAACACGTTGGTTGCTGTATTAACTGCAAGGTCCTTAGGAAATACCTCATCACTTTGATAACAGAAAAGATACCCAGCATATTAAGAAACAGATTTTACATTAACCATTTCCTGTTGAATTCTGCATTTTGATTTTTACAAGACATCTGAGACAGTTACCTGAGGTCACGTGCAATCTTTTTGTCTGTTAAAGTGCCACTTCCCTGCGACGAGGCAAAATCATCTTCGTAAGAAACCACGCTCTCTGGAGGGCTCATGGCAGGGAGTAAAGGATGCAGGAGAGCAGACCCTCCATTCGACCTTTCATCAAACACTAAAGTGTGGACAAAGAAGGAAAAAGATAAAAAATATAGCAAATGCAAATGTGCATTAAAGAGGTAATAAAGCTGCAGGAATTAAAATGCTCCCAACTAAGAGTTACAAAGACTTCCTTTCGAACACAAAACCATCAGGAAAACAGCACTACAGCCATGGCAGTTTTCACACAACATAACAAGCACAGTCTTCCTCTTTTTGTAAATTATTGAATACTCTACTTCATTAACACACTCCAGCTAAAACATTCTTGAAGAGCACAGTGCTTGAGAGTCATCTGTAGAAAATTTAAATGCAACGATCTTTAAGGGGATTAAAATGAAGGAAAAAAAGATTCAAGGAAAACCACAAGATAAAAGTCAACTTCTCAGAAAACATTGCTCAAAATGAGGAGCTCCAAGCAAGAGAAACAGTACTCATAAAACAAAGAATAAACTTGTACAAAAAAATTAAAATCCAATGAAGCATCCTGCATGAGACACTCGTAAAGCATGCCCTGAGACACTAACACTTCCAATAGGCTTGTTTAAGCAAGAGACTTTTCCTACAGATATACCAAAATCTTATCTTCTCAAAATCCAATTCTGTTACTGGAGTTTTAATTCTCACACTACTTTGAGACATTATTGAATAACACATATGAGCAAAGATGCAAAAGGAAAGTCCACATCATTCATCCACTGAAGTTACATGTTTCTAATAATAAAGCTGTATTATTCTTGCATAGCAAGAACTCAGGATATATGCAAGCACTCATGTTTATGTGATGTGGTAAGTGCTGCATAAAGCATGAATTCCATCTTTCTGCCTGAACTGAAACAGGAATGATGTGTTATTACAGATGATTTGGAGCGCATATATAGTAGGAGGATGCACATTCCAATCCACAGGAATTAATTAATACATGTAACCCAGCATATGAATCAGTTACTGATACAGAAATGCAGAACAATCTAATAAAAAAATAATCTTCTTCCAGCCTGGAAGTGTGTTGGGTTTTGGTTTTTTCCTTCTTTTTTTCCTTAGACAAGAAAGCAAAAGAAGGCAGGGGGAAATAATTTATGATCCAAAAGTAAAGTGAAGCCTTATTCATGTTTGAGACATCTAAGAGCACATTCCTTACCTGTGAAGTATAAAGTGTAAGGAGTAGTAAGACTGGGGAAAATCGTAATTCACAAGAGCTTTGAGAAATTTTGCCATCCTTACCTTTGCCATGAAGCTGATAACTTTTTGCAAAGATGTTGATGACACTGTGGGGACTTCCCTTTGCCAGTTCCTCCCACGGCCCCTTGCTGTGTGCACCACTTGTTTGAGGGAAAAGTGGCAAATACTTCTCAGCTTCTTTCTGAAACTCCTTTATGGGCTCAAAAGCATTTTTCTCCCGAACACAGAAATCTTTTTCTTTTAATGTCTCTAGCATCTTCAGTGGCAACTGCTTGTGCTGGCCTCCTTCCCCTTCAGAGAGGCTTCCATCACTCAGGAGAGGCCCTTCGCTGATGGAGTCGATGCTGGACTCATGAGGAATTACAGCTTTGTTTGGAGCATAAACCTGGTTTTCATGTCCTGGGGAGTCAGTCTGTCTCTTGGATAAATGGCCCAGCATCCCCTCATGCCTGTTAGCAGCAGGGGACCTCATTCCAAGGCTGACTGCAGCAGTATGAGGCCTGATTGTCTCAGGGAGCTTTTTAAATTCACTAAGGTTGCCTACCCCAGGAAGGCTGTCATCAAAGGCTGTATGAGACACACAGGTACCCAACATTTTTTGAATTCTGGCCGAAAAAGCATCTTCATTTTCTTCTCTCACAGGAGGACTCACAGCCTTTGCCCACCGCCCATCATCCTGTTTTTCTTGCATAAATTCATGGTCTGAGTTCCACATGGTACCATAATTGATACCAGCCCCAGCCAACTTTTTGGCCTCACTTTCAATCCTGCTAGAAAGGGAAGCAGCTGTAGCTTTCAAAGCTTCAATCCGATCTAATTTGCTCTTATATTGGTTAGCAGTAGGTTTAACTGAGAGATTTGGCTGTGTACCAGGTGAATTCGGGTACGGCTGAGGCATCAAGGTCAGCGATCCCACGGGTGCAGCATGGTTCCTCCTGCGTGCCAACATTGCATCACACTCCTTTGACAAAAGGTCCATCTGCTCCAGACTCCAGTGCTGGGAGCAAGGGCCTCCACTCGAGCCCATGAGAGCTTGTGGCTGAGAGAGCTGGACTCTTGGGCTCAACCTGTCTGGCTGTACCCATGGAGGCTCCATCAAATCGCTCCTGAAATGAAAAGTCAACATTTAAGTTGATGACTTACACAAGTACTGTTGTTTTAGATGGAAGTATCATGCCACAGATTTATTTTTCAGGAAGAAATACTTTTTGGTGGAGTCAGAGAGGCAGGGAATCACGGAATTGCCTGGACTGGAAAAGCCCTTTAAGATCATCGAGTCCAATCATGAACCCAACACTGACAAGTCCCTGACTAACCCATGTCCCTCAGCACTGTGTCTACACGACTCTTCAATCCCTCCAGGGATGGGGACTCCACCACTGCCCTGGGCAACCCCTTCCAATGCCTCAGAACCCTTTCAGCAAAGAAATTCTTCCCAGTATCCAATTTAAACTTCTCTTGGTCCAACTTGAGGCCATTTCCTCTTGTCCTATCACTTGTAAATAGTTACAGAATGTTATTTAAAACAAACAAACCAACCCCAAACAAAACCAAAAAAAACCCAAAACAACACAGCAACTTCCAAATCTGAAATGCCATTTATGGTGTACCGTGTGTTTCAGAGCTGTAACAAGCTGAGTGTTTCCATCAGCAGCAGTAAGTCTTTTCCAAAAGTCTCCTGACTGCAAAAGGGAGGAAACATCATTTTTTTTTTTACCCTTGGAATTTCTTAGCCCCAGCCTTATGCCTCCAGTTGAAGTCAGCCTATGTTTCACTGGAGCTGTCACTTAGGATAAGCATGAATAATGCTTAGAGAAAAGGAGGACTGGAAATACAATAATGGTTAAAGTTCTGCAAGACATCTTTTTTATTTCCAGATAGCTTCCATTGGTGTGACAGGAGCTCTGTAGAGAATCACTTGCACATATTCTGAATACTGGGATACCTGAAAAGTCCCTGACAAAGAACTGCTTCTCTGCTTACTATGAAGCTCTCCAAATAACATATGCAGCCCTTTAAGTCTCATCTCTCCCCTACTATTAACACTTGCATTTTTTCCTTATTATGTTACACTAACAATATTTACTACCACGTTGTTTATCAGTCTATTCTAGACACAGTACTGCATGGCAATCCTCGTGCTTCCTTGAACTTTTCCAGAAACAGGTCTTGTTGAATTTATGAAGTCAGTGTGGATTTGACCAAGTTAAGGTACAGATACTGAAGCAAGTATATATTTAAGAAGCAGACTTTCATTATGTCATTAAAAATGAAGACATACTTGTACAACAGGGATATTAAGAATATGCAAGAAATTTGATGATTTTTTAGTTCCTTATATGTAAGTGTTTTGTTAGGCACCTTGACTTAAAGTGAGAAATACTTTGATAATACACTGAACAATTAAAAATGGGGAAAGCAGCATGAAAGGAAATAGGGAAAAGACAGCTCCAAGTGGAAGCAGAGGTTTTGGTACTTTAGAGACAGTAACTAGAGGTCTGAATCCAAGACAATAGATTAAATAGCAACATTGAACAAATGAAATAAGAAAAATCATCAGACATATCTTATATGATCAGCTTCTCTCAGAGACAAAAGCTAGAGAGTATTTTTATCTCTCTCAAAAGGCCCACAACGGCTCACCTCAGTAGCGGCTGCTGCGGTTCTGAAAGCGACATATCGCTACTTGAAGATGCACTAGGAGGACGCTCTTGAGCCTTGTTTTCTTTGTCAGATTCCCCAGATGGTTGATAACCAGGTCTGGGCTAGAAAGGAAGACAACCAGAAAAATGCATTTTGAAAAGTCTGTAGGGTTTTAGAAGCTCTTGTCTCATTAAAATTGAAGAAGGTTACATTTCTCAGTGTGGTATCACATCCTTCCTACCACACAAAGACTTAAAAACACAAGACACTTATGTTTTTGTCTCAGCAGAATGTACTGGGAAAAATGTTTTGCTCACATACAGAACTAGTTCAGCAAAACACATCAAATTGGTATTAGTCTTTCACCATATATTAATCTTCTTTCATATTCATCTTCTGATCAGCAAACTTATTTAACTCACTGCTGACGAAGTTTGTTCAATGACTGAAAGCAACTTCAGACGAAGCTCTTCAATTTACAGTTTGACTGACGTTTACAGTTCTCTTAAGAGCCAATTTACAGCTGCTGTTAGCTAATATCCAGAATTCTGCTTCCATTTATAACAGAAAGACAACTTCTATTCACCTCTCTAGTAGGCCTTGCTGTGCTGAAAAGCAGCCACTAGCAAGGAGGCTCTGGATCAAAATCACTATGTTTAAGCAAAAGTTACAGTTTTGTTTTGTATCCTTCCTCTTAACCCATAGCCAGATCAGGACAAATCATGACCTTCCTAAACATATGACCTCCTATTCCTGCAAACAACTGCAACACATTAAGTTAGTGAATCAGCTCTACCTGTGCTTCCTGCACCGTAGGCAGCTGAGGTGGCTCTTCTAAAAACGTGTGTTCCAGCAATAATTTAGAATAGGTCTCCTGTAACCGTTTGGCTGCTGAAGGCTCAGGAGGAGGCACGTTCTTGACCTTAGTAAAAGCCTCCTTCTGCTTTCTGTAGAGCTCTTGGAGCCTTTTGTTCTTCTGTTCTGTTGCCTCCTTTTGCGCTTTCTTCTCTTCATTCTGCTTCTTCTTCCTCTCCTCTTGCTGCCTGATGATGTACTGACGAACCTCATCCGTATCATAGTGTCGTTTCTTGGAGATCACCTGAGGCTCCTCACTGGCAGCTATCTTGTCTGGTTTCCTTTTGGTTGGACTGTGGCTCCTGGCATTTGGAGTAGGCAAAACAGATTTGTGATTCTGCTTTTCCACATCTTTCTCTTGTTTTGTACTCATGGAATCCAACTGCAAGTCGTCAAGAATTCCACGTATCTCCACAGGCAAGAAGTCCTTATTTACAGAGGCATGATCTTCTTGGTCAGTATCTGGAAGAGCAGCTTCCAGTTTCTTCAGGTTATTCTCAGACCGTACTTTACTCCTTGACCTTTCAGAACTTCTTGAAGAGGTTTTACAGGTAACATCCAGTCTAGAATCTGAACCTGTCCTTCCAATACAGCCTGCTAAAGAAGAAGACGTCAAGTATTTCAGGTAAAAATCAAAGTTGGGAACTACATGTCATCACTGAAACAGCTGCAAAGTGAGGATGAGGGAGGAGTGCAGAGCTCACTGAAAGGTGCTTTTAGCATCTGAATATAGTAGCCTTTGCTTAGACTGAGCTCACTCCCTTTATACTCTTACCAGCCTCACCACCTCACAGGCATAAGCAGCAGAGCAGCTACCACCATCCCTCACTTGCCCTGTCTGAGATTCTGGACAAATTCTGAAAGGGAATGGTGGAGGAATCAATGAAGATTTATGATGCACGCAGATAATGTTATAGAGTATCTGGAAGAACCACAATTCTTGTAACACAGGGATGCCCAACCATAGCTTATGTATTATATGCAGCCCATCTGGAAAATTTATCTGGCCTGTGGACCACTGCTAGCCATCCCTTTCCCCACTGGCTTCAAGAGGCAAAGATAGATTGCAGGTGATCATTTTTTCGGTTGCAACCTAGTTTCCATCTTTTCCAGAGCTCTTGAGCATGAAGAGTGCATGCTCTCTTCACAGCATGCACTGCCCCTCAAGTCACATGGGCACAGCAGGCTTCCCATGACACCAAGAAAAGTTCATAATCCACCCAGGAAGAGAGGTTATGCATCCCAACCATGGGTGTGAGCAAAATTCTCTCCCCTCAAATCCCAGGTTAAAAATAGGAATTATTTAAATAAGAAACTGATTATATTGTGTCTCAGAAGTCTGCTTTATTCTGCAGACATGCAGTGTTATATAATAAATCAAGAACAATGAAAAAAAAGTCCATTGATAAAAGTACAACTTACCAGACTTGGCAGCTCTCTCTCGTCCTGTTCTGTCACTAGATACAGCTCTTCTGTCCTGATCTATTCTGGGAGCTGGACCCAGTATCTTTTTTACTAGCTTTTGTCCCTCCCGCCAGGATGATGCACTTATTACATAGTTTCCACCTGCACGATAATAAATAAAAGTCAAGCACTAAATGGATTTTCCATCATATCAAAAAGAAGTATTCATGGCAACCGTTAATCATCTCTGTACCACTGAGCTCTGTACGGTCACAGTCACACAGAACAGTCGTAAGAGTGATGCACCACGCAGACACTCAGCAGCTGAATCACACAACTATCAGCGCTTCATGCCCACACATAACACAATGTAAAATCCAAAACATACTGTAGCACATTAAAACCCTATAAAATATGATTAAAAAAAGAGTTCCACAGGTCTAAAACATGTAAGCAAATGTTATTGGAGGAGAGGGGAAATATTTGTAGAGGTCTGAGAAGATGCTGTTCATCTTCACTTAAGGAACATAAGAAAAAGAGATAAAAATCTCAAATCTTGTGATAATAAGAACAAACATAAAGCTTGGAGACAAAAAACAATTCATCTTCATATTAAAAGAATATTAGCTGATATTCTAGGAAAAAAATATAGAGAATTTTACAGATAATTAATTGTTGAGATAGGTGGCTTCCACAGAGGTTAAAAAATACTGTGCAGCAGTTTTTCTATGGCAATACTAACTCACTGCCCTCTAGTTGGGATTTCTGTATCATGACTCAAAATAGTTAAGATAAACCCCTATTAGTTGATACTTAATTCAACAACAGATCACCTTGCAGGTGACAAAAACCCAGCCAAAATGTTATTAGTATTATCATCCTACATATAATTAAATGATAAATACTGGTTACAGTGGCATCTTTACCTAATATTGGTTAGATTAAATGCTAGGTTTATTCAACTCACCTTTCATCCCACTAATTTCCGTATTTTTAAATTTTATTTTATTATTTTAAATAATGACCTTAAAGGGCTTTGGAGAAAAGCATCATATAAAAAAATAAAAGTATTAACAACCTAATTCAGAACATTTTGCAGTATTTTATTTCTAGAAAAGTACCGAACTTGAATACCCAATTTGCAGTTGATCTCTAACTCTTCATTTTCAGGTTCTACCTCTGAGCAAACCCAGACACTGCAGCATGGACAAAAGACAGCCAGACAAAAAGGGATTGTACTCTGGGCCCAAGAGGACTTTGAAGACATGGTACCAAAGCAACTTCAAATGAAATCCAGCACAGCAGACCAACGGTGTTTGGAAAATCCCAATCCTCAATTCTCACGCCTCCTTATCTTTTCATTCTCCTATTTTAAACCAGGAGGAAACGTGTTCAGTCAGGAGTCTGTAGCCCACTATTCATTCATTTCCTAGCAGTACTCCTTCCTTGCATTGTAAATTACTCAAGTATTTTACAAATCTGTCACTTGAAACATGTCACTACAAGCCTCTGTGGAACAGACGTACCAGCTAAAGGGATTCTCTTGCCGAACTCACTGCTCTCAGTTACTTCTGTGTGCATTTAAAAAGGCAGAGTCAAGTCTCATCTTCCATTTCAAGTCAGCTGTTTGAACTAAAACACGCTAACAGAGCGGAACATGAGCTGTGACTATTTATAGCCTTGGCTATGTTAAGCAGTTTCTTATTGCTGTGACTGGAGGAGGACGGACCATCACGGTTATGCCACTTAGATCTGGTTCTTATCTTCTAGGGATTTCAGGCCATCATTCTCCTCACATTTAATCCATTATGGAGAATAACCATTGCCATTACAACTTGTAGCAATCTCTGTGCTCTGCCTCACTTGGAACTGTCACGAAAACCTAAGTTAGTTTAATATAGTTCCTTAAGCATGAATGGATCAGCACAGGAAGGAGTAAATCCATATTTATCACTTACTTTTAAGTATTAGCATTCATTACCACAAAATATTCACATGCAATGTCATGATTTACAGCATGCAGAAGCGCATATTCGCTCCCTAAAAAACCCCTCACAATTTTTTGAAGCAGCTTTTTTTCTTCAAAGTGTTTAGCAATTATGGGTCATTGTATGTAAAGAGAAACATAAAACCTTAAAAGGTGCAAGAGATGCCTAACCTCACATGTATTTAAAGAAAAAATAATTGCTCTGTAGTGTGATTACAGTCATAACTACTTACTTTCTATGAAAATTAAAAACAAATACAAAGCAGATGTGGAAGTCTTCCTCATTCTTTTGCTACAGACAATATCAAAGATTAACATTACTGGAAAACTAAGAAGCACTGACAGAATTCCACATGTAGTTAAGTTCATTTTCTACTATAAGGCACTGCTCTACAGTAACCTGCTAACATCATCTTCTCTAAATACTTTAATTTTATTTAATAGACAGTGGAAATGACAGGCAACAGTGGAAGTAAAAAATTCATAAATTGGTAACATAAATAAACATTCCCTTATAAATATCAAGATTTGTAAGACTTGCCAGGGAACGTGTTTTTTACATTCTTTCACTAACTGAAAAAGGCAGGAATGGGTCAAGTCAGAACTGAAGGTGCAGGACAGCAATAACTTGACAAAGGACATAGAAGAACAGGAGCCAGAGAAGAGCCAGAAGGACATCCTGTTCTCTGCTTCCTCATTGAGAAATCATACAAGAGAACAGCTTTCATTGCAGCCCCTGCTCGTAGCGGAGGGAAACTCAGCAAGTCCCGCTGGCCCCGATTTTGATACCACCTCCATTCATCCTCTCAGCATTATTCACTGAGCTGTAAGTCAGGCACTAACCAGCTGCAACACAAGGAAAACAGAAGCAGGACCCAGAACAGAGCTACTGCTACTCTTTGTCTGCGTTGCCCTGATGGATATCTAAGGATGCCCGCCTACCCCTTAAGAAACTCACACTCCTCAGCAGTTTCCATAAGGTGCACACAGCAAGTGGAAAGGCGGAAGATTAAAATAAATCACGAAAAGCACACACAGCCAACCACCAACAACATACACATCCCCAATGCAACATACAGTCTACAAACACACTACAACAGCACTGTTGCACATCTGAGAAGACTTTGAAAGCAATATGCTTTAATGTTTCTTTATTTCTTGAGACAAAACTCATCTCTGAAGGACATGTGACAGTCTTCCCTCTACAGTAGAGTTAGTCACCTTGTTTGGACTCTGGACTTGACAACCGTGTCAGTTTTTGCACTTTCCGCACTGGTCTGGTTGCTTTTTTCTCTTTGTTTCTCCCATTAGGTTTTCCTTTCACTGTTGAATCCTCTAAAAACAAACAAAAGCTCTTGAGTGATATCCCACAGGAAAGAACATAGAATAACAAGCTTGCTTCAACGCTTGCCTTGAAAAAGCAGAACTCGGAGAAACACAATAAAATTCCCTGACTCTCCCAGATTATATATTGAGATCAATTACTCCCAGTCCAGCATTTTAAAATCCTCATAGCATTAAAATTTTGAATCAAGTGCTGTTTACCTACACAATGGAACACAGCGAAGCCACAGTAATGCCATAATGGATCTTTACAAAGCTCATTTTCAATTTTAAAAGAAAAGTTGACAGTTTGACAGGAACAATTGTTGGTTCTCTTCTACAATAGATATTACACTTCACAGTATTAATGTTCCACAAGAACACATAGTTCCTTCACTCCTGAAACACAAGGGCTGCTGCTTCCACATTAATGCATGACAGCACACTCACTCACTGTGTCCATGCTGGAGCATGAAAGGCACAATACCCACACGCTCTGCTTTCTGCAAAACCTGTCACAGAATTCACCCAGTGATGCAGGACTGCTCTGTGTCACCTAAGCCCTCATTTACAACACAATTAGGTTTAAGGCTTTAGAGATGCCAGGAACACCTACCAAAGATAAAGTCATATCTTACCACGTTTTCACATCAGGGCAAAGAACAAAAAGAAAATGTGAGATGTGGCTCAATCTCCACCCCACTGAGTGGGCTTCCCAGCTGCCTGAGGTGCAAAGCAGAGACAAGCACTGCTCAGGAAGGACAGGCAAGCTGGATATTCAGTCTCAGCAGTCTACACTGGACATTTTCAAAGATTTGTTTAAGCACTTTAGTTTACATGTCTTGAAGATGCTCTTTTCTTAATCCTGAAAGTGAACTGTAGATAAGGAACTTCATGGCCACTATTAACCGCTGTTTTCTTGTTCCTCCTCTATAAAGAATATGATCAGACAACCTAGAACAACCAGGATGCAACCCTCTCCGTGGATAGATCTGAAGCTTTATTTAGATGTCAGTACTAACTTCCATAGCCCCTGAATTTAGCTGAATAAACTCCTTGATGGATGTCCATAGGAAGCAGCAGAGACAGAACAACAGGTCACAGTGAACGATGCGAGAACAGAATTTTAGGGGTCTTTCTTCCCCTTAAATATCCTTTCCTTACAAATTTTCCAGTTGTCTTTGAGGCTGACAACAAGAGTAGAGAAGACCAAATCAATGCATCAAGTACGAGAAGCTTCAGTGACTGCATTTGCAAAAATCTAGCTTGCCTCCTCACCTCTTTCAATTCCTTCCTGATACCAGGAAACTACAGGCTGCTTCTCGCTCGCTCTATTCATACTACAGCAATTTTGTTCTAGTACAGCAAATCCTGAACATCCTTAAGACAGACTTACTGGAAGTTTGGGTTCCACATAATATCCTTTAGCCTAATTCCTAAACGGAGATAAAGACATTCTGTATAGTCTATGCTTACGTGTAAAAATCTTGTGGCAGTAAAGAACAATGCTTCTGTAGATGTGAGAGATCATATAGCTTATTTTAGCACCAGAGAGCATGGAATAGTTGTGATGCAACTGACTCCAAATCTCCACATGCTGTAACTTTAATACAGAATTAACACATGGATAGATAATCCGACAACCTAAAAATACATTTACAGTATATATTATGTGCAGCACCAGCATTTGATTACTTGGAATCAGCTATTCCATATAATCTTTTCAGGTCAGAAAGGAGACACGTTCCACAACAGCTGTTCTACGCATGGCGTCAGGACAGGAGTATGAGTGAATACACACACAGCTCCTTCCTTTTGTAGACAGGTCTACAAAACTTATCACTTTGATGGCATTAAAAATGGCAAAAAAAAAAAAAATCTAAATTGTTCCCATGAAATAATATATGTTTCATCAAAACCAAAAGCAGTTTGGTTATGTCCCTTCAAAGAGGAAGTTGAATTCATTCATGCAAACACGTATAAAGAACTTACAAAATTAAACAAAAATTGTTCTAACAAAGACTTTTCTTTTTCAAAGAAAAGCCATCATCTGATTCTTTTCAGTATTGTTTTCCTATTAGAAGTATTTTAATGGGAGAACGGGGGAAGGACTTTTAAATTCATTTTAGTGTTCAACAAGTTACTCCTGTGGAGAGAAGTACAACATATTTAACACTCACTGCATCAATTCTTTGTTTCCATGACTTTGTACACTTGTATATTTCTCTGCCTCTCAGAGAAGGTTGTGTGGTTTAACCAATTCAGTTTGTATCTCACCTGTTAACTGGCGTGCTATATCCCTATACAGCTCCCGACTAATGTGAAATTGTTCCTCGTGCCAGATTTTTCCATCTGGAGCACGAATCTTTGTTTCAGGAGGATTGAAACCTGAAAGTAAACAATGTAAGAGTTTAAAATAACGGCATAAAATGTAAATAAAGCTTTTTCAGGGTGGAAGGGGTGGAAAACTGCCAAGGAAGAAGGGAACTACTTGAATTTCTAGTGCTGAATTAGAAGAAAGCAATATACCAGTCTGTTACTTGCTCATAGTTGAAAAACAGTAGACTAGGTGAAGAAAGATTATTAAAACTGTGAAAGACTTTCTCAATCAATACAATGTTATTAAACTCTGGAACCATAAAAAACCCATATTGAAATAAACCCAAACACTAATACAGTCAGCTTCATTTTTATAGTTATTTGTAGTCATATAGTCATAGGAAGAATTTCAAAAGAATCCACATTTCTGTAAATTGGCAAGAATTCCTTTTCTTTCTTGTCCTTATCTGTGATCAAGCCATGCTATCCACTCCTATATTGCCCAAACACAGCTATGAGTCACATCCATGCTTTGACATGTTGCTCAATGAATTGAGCTCCACTCCTTCACCTCATATAACCAGAGGGAGGGATTCTGCACCTCCATACCTCGGTATGATGGAGCAGCAGGTGCTGCTGCCACTTTCCTGACTTTGGGAGTCACCGCATTCTCCACATTTGTGATCACAACAGGTTGCTCAGCATATCCCGAGTGCTGTCCTCTGCAACCCAGCTCTTCAGAATGCTCCCACTGCTTTCGAATCCGCTCCTTCAGCTTCTCCAACTTAGCATCATGCTGTCGCCGTTTCAAGATTTCCAGCCTGTGAGCACTAGAAGTACTTGTGGCAGGAGAAGACACTTTCAGTTCACTGTCCTGGGATGTGTTACTCAGAGGAGTTCTAGTGCTGCTCTCATCTCCTCTGGAGCTGCTAGTTTTTTCCTCTTCCAACCTTGGAGGTGTTGCAACCTTAAGAAATGCCTCATTATTTTGCAAGGCATCAATTGCTGGTCGGTCATTCAAATACCTAACAACAGTCTCATCTGCAGCAGAAGAACATGGGCTTTCAAAATCTCTGCTGTGTAGATCCCTCTCATCTCGGTCGCGTATCACAGGGCCTGTTATTTCAGTCTTCCCTTCTGCTTCGCTCAGGTCCAAACTAGAGAGCAGTTGCTTGGCCTCAAGTTGGCTGGAACCGTGGTAAGAGAGAGAACTGTATGTATCCCTGATGTAACAGAAGGAGAAAAAAACCCAACAAAGTCACCATCAGAAACACAACTGTAGGACCTTCCAACCCAGTGATCAGCAGGGGCATTAACTAAAATAATGACTTCCTACACCTTGTCTCCACTTTAAAGGCAAGTTCTTTTAAAGTTTGATCACCACACGTTTAATAGTACAAGTCTGGGAAAACTGAAAGAGGTTTCTGTTTTTCAGCTTCTGCACCCTCTGTCTGAACAGGACTATATGTAAAGTTGAAGAGCTGAAATGAGGGCACGTAGAAAATCAGAAAGCAGTAACTTCACACTACAATTTTAAAAAGCTCTAAATACAAAAAAAATGTAAAACTTCAGAAAAGCATAATTAACATATGGGCTTTAGGACAAAACATTGCACATATGCACGGCTCCTCGACAGCACATTCATGAGCTGAGAAAACAAATCAATTGCACCAAAAACCCCTGCCCTGTATTTGAGCATTAAACAGGCAAGCCCCTGACAAGAACTTCAGAGTGAACTGGTTGTATTGCAACACATGTAAAGCTTCCCAAGAGCTTCGAAATTCAACAAACTAAGGACCAGTTAACATTCTTTCACAGAAAAACAGACTCTGTATTTGAATAGACTCACGGTACATATGTTGTTAGGACAAAAAATTATTTAATATTTTTACTGATGAGGGGCTGGAAATGTGAAAATCCAGCACCTAAGCTACCTCACCTGCTTCTTCAGCAAGTACTTTTAAAGAACTCATTTAAGTCAGGTCATGACATTGTACTTGTGAAACTGTCTGCCTTTCCTTCTCTGGTAGCACATGCCTGTTACACAGTGTAGCAATCAACATAAAAGTTGAGTGGTTTAATTGCACAGAATTTCACCAAAAGTGGATATAAATATAGACACACATTGATTGTTCTTCCCATTTTTCTGATTTGTTTTCCTATGCATACTTTAAGCATTGACTACAGGCTATTCTCACAGAAGGAGTAATGTGTTAACATAGCAGCTCTGATGTTAATCCTCAAATTAATCCCCCAATGCCATACAGTCTTCTTACTGTAAGAAAGTTATTCTTTTCAATTGGATATGATGGCATGAGTCTAGCTTGCTCTCATTTTCTTCTTTTCCCTGGAGTCTGTTAAATTTAATACCTGTTTTTAAAACAAGTAACTGATGTATTTAAGTTACTACAGAGAGAATAGACAATACAGCTGTTCAACTAACAAAACTGACCCAAGATTACAAAACTGATCCAGATCAGCCTTCCATGCAACAAGGAAGTAGAAGAACCTCGCAGCTGACACAAGAAGGGGAAAAGGAAACCAAAAGTTAGATGTTAGGTTAACAATTATTAACAGAGATGTAGTAGAATTTTTAAAATATGACTGTCCCAACTCCACTCTAATCAGTCAACAGCAATTTGACTTCACTGAGAGAATATTTAGAAAAAAATGCAAAGTATGTGTTAGAATCCAACAAAAAACTATTACCAACTCAACCAAGCTATTCATCAGGGATGCCTGCGCAAAGAACACACACTGCTTACAACACACAAGGAACTGTGTACTGTAAGCAGTGTATCTCCTCCCTCTCTACTCTGCCCTGGTGAGGCCACATCTGGAATATTGTGTCCAGTTCTGGGTCCCACAGTTCAAGAAGGACAGGGAACTGCTGGAGAGAGTCCAGCACAGAGCCACCAAGATGATGAAGGGAGTGGAGCATCTCCCTGATGAGGAAAGGCTGAGGGAGCTGGGGCTCTTTAGCTTGGAGAAGAGAAGACTGAGGGGTGACCTCATTAATGTTTATAAACATGTTAAGGGCGAATGTCAGGAGGATGGAGCCAGGCTTTTCTCAGTGATGCCCAATGGTAGGACAAGGGGCAATGGGTGTGAGCTGGGTCACAGGAGGTTCCGCTTAAACTTGAGAAGGAACTTCTTTACAGTGAGGGTGACGGAGCCCTGGGACAGGCTGCCCAGGGAGGGAGTGGAGTCTCCTTCTCTGGAGACATTCAAGACCCGCCTGGACGCCTTCCTGTGTGATCTCATTTAGGTTCCTGCTCCGGCAGGGGGATTGGACTGGATGATCTTTCGAGGTCCCTTCCAATCCCCTGTGATTCTGTCTGTGAACTGAAGTTACGGTAAAAGTCTTCTAGGCTCTGATACTACAGCAAGTTATATCTTGTTTATTTCTACAGCAGGTTCTCTTTGTTTTTGAAAGCTTTTCACTCATCTTATATTCACTACAGTACTGCATGCAGCTAGGAGAGACAGGCTTTCTGTACCTTCCTTCATTCCTCTCACCCCATCATATTCTATGGCCTGCAATATTCTGTGACACTTCTGCTCCTTATTTATAGCTTATAACAGCTCCATACAGCTGTTCTTATTTGAGTTTCTCACACACAGAAACCAAATGCATCTTTAGTACTAGATATTCTTGCTCTACACTGTCTTACAGTAATACCTTTGGGAATGTGTGCTGAAGAACTAACAAAACAAATCTGGAAAAGAAGGAAGAAATACTATTTTTGGTCCTTATTACTGAAACTAAATATCTATCAAACCCATCACGCCACTGAGGCGACAGCCACATCAACTTGGATGATTTGGTCCCATTTCCATACATCTGACTTTAAACTCACATTCACTGAAAAAAAGAAAATTTGTAATATTTTTTAAAAAGAAAAAGAAAGACACTTTTGTCCACACGCTGCTCATATGGGTGGGTGAGGGGATGAAGCAAATCAATTTTTGAGGAGTTGTCAAAAACATGACTATTAGCTTAATTCTGATCTCAGCGTATTTTTCTTTAATAATGACTCAGTTGTCCCAGCACTAACCTGTATGAAGCCAATGGTTCACGGAATTCCACACGATTGCTTTTTTTCACATTGCTTTCAAGAGTAGTCGCTCGAAGAGGGCTGCGTGAGGACTTCTCCTTGCTTGATTTATTTTGGCTGGAGGACCGGGAAGCTGAAGCAGAAACCAAAGAATTCCTTATGTACCTATCGCTCCAGAAAGAGAAAGCTCTTGGGGCAGAACAATTAAGAATACAGTTTTTCTTGGGTTTGAGCAGCACTCCAAAACAGCATCTAAAGTACTCCCTTTCTTTTTCAACAAGCTGATTTCGACAACTAGGAGCAAGGTGGTAAGTGCTTGAAACAACGATCATATTTAAAGAGAGATAATAATGCTTAAAAAGTAATTAGAAGCAATTAAATCTGTGGAAGTTGACTATGTTGCCACTAGAGGACGATCTGTCTGTTCTTCTGCAGTGGGACACTACCAGAATGCTTTAAATAGTTAGTACTTAAAACGATGGCTTATTTCTTATAAGCAAATGCTCACCTTAAATGAAATAAAGGAAGCGTCAGATTTAGCATTCTATCAGGGTGTAACAGTTGACAAGCATTAAAAAATATAAACAGCTAGTCCAGTGTAATCATGGCCATATACAGCTGTTATCCAACCCTCCACAAAACCATGGTATCAGAATGGGATAAGCCCTGCTCTCCCACAGCGTGGGGAAAATCCTGTCACTCCCTCTAACCAAGTGACCACGATAGCACGCTTTCCTTCCTAAGCTAAGGGAAGAAAGCATTAGTTTCTCCTGGGCAATTAGAATTCCATTAATAAAGATTATTAGAAGGAGACAGCTTGGGAGGGGGGAAGAGAAATCAAGTTTTCCTGGAGTGCAGGGGCTTTACCCTGCCTTACACATGCCAACAATACGTACCCTTTCTGCTCATCTTCCTGCCAGCGCTAGCAGAGGGCTTCTTGGCATCCATGACAGAATCGAACACAGCCGTGCTGGTGGGAGCTATTTCCAACTTGTTCTCTATATGACGTAGCTAAAATTTGAAGATAATGTAAATTAGAATATTATTTTCAATTTTTAAGCTGCAGGGTTTTTCCCCCCCCCACAACGTAACAAATTTTTTCCTCATTTTCATGAAGAATAAAACTGCAGGCAAAAGCAACTTCGCAAGGCTGATGTTGCAAACCTGTATGGCCTCATGGCCAGAAACTACATCAGATTACTAAGTTTTGTTTAAAAAGATTATCTAAATTAGGTTTTGTTGCAAAGTTTTGTTCCCATATGTAGGCTTGTGTTAAAAAAATAATAACAACATGCCATTCAGAGTCTTAATGCTTGGCCTGAATAAAATATTAATTCCACTTGGAACAAATTCTAAAATACTCTTTTCAAAATGGAGAATGATACAAGATTCCACATGTAAAACCTGACATTGATGTTCAGCTATTAAAAAAAAGGATGACATGGCTACGGCAAAGATCTGAACTGCCCCAAAACCCAAGCTGTCTGGCTTCACTGGAGCCAGATTTTAGAAACTAGTGTGATATCTGAATCACCTAAGTTAAGTTCCCACAGAAAGACAGCAATTCTAATGCTCAAAGCTGGAAAATGATGAAATACATTGGTGTTGTCTCAGTTTCTGACTGGCTTGGGTAAGTGAGGGAGAGCTATTTTCTCAAGTTTTCAGAAAAATGAGAAGTTACTACTTTCTTAAATAGGAAGGTAATGCTACACTCAAGAATTAGGAGATATTACTATACTCAAAGACTAAGTGGCAAAAATGTCTTCTACTGTGTGTGGAAAACTTTTTGCAAGATACAACAATGTTCAACATGCACGTACTCCAACCTCTTGCCCTATTTTCAACTTGTTTAATGGACAATCACTGAGCAATAATACTTTGGTTAAAGCTTCTGCAGCCACTAACTGATCTGAAAAGGAGGAAGGGAGGGAAAGGAAAGGGAAAGGAATCAGTACTTACAGCAGCCTTAGTCTGAGAAAAAGTAGCCCATGCTGCAGTTAGATCTTACAGGGCAGAAACAAAGAAATAAATTTCTCATTAGTACACGGAAAACAATGAAATAAAATGTTGCTTCAAAACAATTTTCATGAGCTCAGTAATCAAGCTCTTTTAATGACTCAGTTCCAGCCTGTAAAACTCCTCTATGAGAGGCTGTTATTAGTCAAGAGTCATCTTAACAGAGCAATAAAATACGTAATGTAAAATTTAATGAGTTCACTAAGTTCAGTTGAATGCATTATTGCACTTGAAATCAAATCTACCACATGTTATAGGAGATGTTTAGAAGATAAAATAAAGCTGGTTATCTACCCCAAAACAAATATGTTACATTTTTCCACTACACTATAGTTCAGCTACTTTTTTCCCCCCTACCATTTCCTTCTTCAGTAAATTAAGCATGAATACAGTCAGTGAAAGACTCTACTCAAAGCATGTGAATTTTGAACAGTAATATTTTTGAACTGTACACCCTATGAGCAAAATAGAAGCAATGACTGCAAAGAACAAGCAGGAGGCACTAATCAACTTCAGCCTTTTAATCTAAACAGACAGCACGTGCTCTATGCGCAATCCAGTCCCATAGGACGCAGTATTATTTTCCTCTAGAAGTATTTACTTCCTCAGTTCTCCTCTTCTTTTAATTTCTAATGGTTTTCTTCTAATCTAATTTTTTACACAATGCAACATCCAAAATCACAAGGAGCATCAGAACCATGGAGAGTAGTTGTATATTTTGTTTTGTTTTGTTTTTTTTTTTAATTTCCTTATAGCAAAAAAGCTGGCAATTTCATTTCAGGTAAAATGCAACAACACAAAGGAAGAGGGTTAAGGAAGTAGCATAGAAACAACTTTGCTTTGACTTCAGGAGATGGTGTTTCATGTCTACAGAACACCTCAGCTTCACAAGGTATGTAATTTTAAAAGAAACCAAACATATTGCAGGAAACAATCAGCAATAATGTCCTCTTGCAGATAAAATAATAATAAACTGTCTCTACTTTTAGAATAACTTCTGGAGTCCAATTTTGTCACAGTGGAGATCACAAGACTGATCCTGAACCACAGATTTAACATGTGGCTCAGCTGCCTACAGACTAGAGCTTTCTTCTTCCAGGAACTTACTGTATTTTTTTATCTGCCCTCTCCTTTCCTAAATTACAGAGTGAGTAATCATGACAGCAAAAAGCTAACATAATTCCTCCAGTTCAGGGAGACACAAGCGCTGCAAGTCATCTTAGTGGTGATGTACTGCTGCTAATCAAGTGGCTTTAGTTGTTCACCGCTTTGGAACTGAGGGAGAGTCAGGAGCAACTGCCTCTCAGGCTTTTCTTCACTTCTTTCAAGAGCCTACAGTTCCCAGTTTCTGTTCCTGCACTGCTCCTCCTCTACAGCACTCAAAAAAAAATCTGTCTCTGTGCCATCTTGGCAACCATATAATGGGCTGGCAATTCCTAATGCAGATCAGCAAATACTCTGCAGATCAGCGTATTAAATTGCTATCTCTGCAAAAAGGAAGCCATGTAACACAGGGTCTTAGCTTCCCAACTATGGCAGGAGAATGCTTCCTATAAAAACTCCCCAAAGTTTCAAACAATTCATGATAAAACATCCTTCAAAACAAGGCAATAAAACAGAGAAAATCCATACCTCTGTCAGAATCCTTGCTTTGGTTATGCCTCAGATTTTGCAGAGGCACCTCATTTGACTTGTTGCTCCACATTGTGTCAATTTATCTAAAAAAAAAAATAGTTATGTAAGAATCAAAGAGGTATAAAGTAAGAACAACTACATGTTATGTTTAGCATAAGATGAGAACATAACCTGGATTACTATGATGAACGTTCACCTCATATGATGACTTCAGACTCACATCATGAACCAGATCAGAAAATCAGCACCAAATCACAAATGTGTTTACAGTTTGCAATTCTTCAGAAATCACGTAATTGTGCAGATAAAGAGGGTTTTGTTTTTGTTCTTACATGTTACAAAGAAGAATTAACTTGATAAAAATCCCAGAGGTCACATAATTTATATCATAGCGAGTCTGAAGGCGACCACATTAAAATACTGCATGGGAAGAGGTAACAGAGGCAGCACTACATGGCTTGAATCTATAAAGGTTTGACAAAAATACCCAGTTCTGCTAATGACAGATGAATCTGTCACCTAGCCCTGTCAAAGGAAAAGACAGAACAGAACTTTGCATCAGGACACTATAGCCAGGAAATAAAGACAGGACTGGAGCTGCTGTTGTTTTCCTGTGAATTTCAAAGGCAAGACTCATGGTGCATCTAAAAAAGTGTGAACTCTGAGTAACAAACCAGGCAGCCACTATCACCAAAGAATTTTTTTATAAAGAAAAACAACAACAAAAAAGCTATGCAATGAGGAAAGATTTATTTTTTTAAAAAAAGCAGGTAATTTATGCAAAGAGTTATTTCTCATTACTTTCTTTGCAAAACATAGGCTGCCATAGGTAAACCTGTAATGGAGTTTAAAGAAGTGATATATAAGAAAGAAAGTTTAAGTTTAAGAGATCTAAGAGGAGCCCACAGAGTCAACAAGAACTCTGATTAGTCAGTACTGCCACTACCCTCTCACCAAGGACCTCCTATCTGGTGGCATGTGTTTACTGAGCTGTCTTCACAAGGCATGATGACTGAGAACATTCCTGTCATGGAAAGCAAAAAATTAGGTGACCACAGAACTCATACAGGAAGTTCTGGACCTCTAAAAGAGTCATAAAGGCACATTTTCCTCTCTCTTTTTTCATGCATTCCCAGATATAATTGTTCTTATTTTCTTCATTTCTGAAAATTTCTTTTGTTTTCACTTCCCTACATAAAAAGGGCATTCAAATCTGAAGGTCATTCTTCTGACAAAAGGTGATTGAACATCCCACAAAATTAACACCGTGTACTACTTACTGGAATAGATCATTACCTGTATAGTTTGTGATAAGGGTTTTTATCATATATGGTTTTAAGGATACTCACAATGATCAACAGTGAAGCTTGGCCTTCATATTCAGTCATACAGCTTGTGTATATATATGGCAGTAAGTTATCCCACAAAACTGCTCTTATGGGCCACGAAAGACTATCATAATAAGAATACAGGTCTTCAGTTCTGCCTTTCTTTAAAGAATCCAAATAAATGTTAAAGAGAATGTGGAAAAGGTATGTGAGCTTATATCTGTGGGTACAGAAACACACACATACACATGCAGCAGTGCAGTCTGCAATAACACAGAAATTCTAGAAAGAAGTGGGGGGTGTTTTGGTTTTTTAAGTATCTAGTTATGGGCAGTGAGCCAAGTGAAGTCAGAAAATTCAGTTTCTAGGACAGGTGCTGCAGAGCTCATTCATGCAGAACGGCAGCTTTGCGCCTCACATCATTCATGCTGCACAGCATAACGCTGCCCTGCCCTGGAAATCAGCTAATTGATCTTCTCCATCGCTGGAGCAACGAGCTGTTGTGCTAGAAAAGTACAAAACAAGTATTAATAAAAATGGGGGAATTTTCCATAGCGAACCAATTTTGAGAGCTGCTGGAAGTGTGGTATCACACCGTTAGCAGCTTCTTGCTCAAAGATAAACATAACAAAACCTACTCAATATGCGAATTTAGCATGAGAGAACTTCTGAAAAAGCAACCATTTCTTAATGGATTAAGTATCCCCCTTCACGTAATTGCTTGGGATTTACTCTTATCATTAGACTTACTACTATAGATAGGAGAACTTACTCATGGACTAGAATTATTCTCACTATTATACACACACAAATCTATATAGTGTATTTTATGATGCCCCTGTGAATGTAGTATTGTAATATACTCAATTCCTTAACTCTCTATGAAAAGTACCAGGTTAATTAACACAGTTTGAAATTGCTTGCTGCACCTTTCATCTGGACACTCAAGTAAAAGCTGTCAGTCCCTCACCCAAGCTGAACAGGACACAAGTCAGACAAACAGTGAATACACTTCTGAGAACACCTCAGCGCTACTAACAACTCACAGACGTTTGCTGATGATCACCAATGATCAATAATTCTGTCTCAATGCCTTGGTTCACTTCTGAGAACACCTCAGCTCTACTAACAACTCACAGACGTTTGCTGATGATCACCAATAATCAATAATTCCGTCTCAATGCCTTGGTTCAAAAGTATATGATGTCCCTCTAGAAAAGGCCACTCAACCTCTTCTGTACAAGCTAGGAAGTAATCACAAAGCGTCCTGCTGTAGTTCTCCTAACGAAGACCTGCAGTGCCGGCCCCAAGTGTACAGTATGACTTTCACTGGCTGAGATCCACCGAGCAGCTTTGCTTAACTCAGGTTGCTGCTGTTTGGGGAAAAAAATAAGACAAAAAAAAGACATGTAAGACCTGAGAATTCTGGAGCTGTCTACGGTTTCAGAAAGCCAACACTGCAGTAGCTTTCAGTCGCGATACAATCTTTGTAACTACAAGAGTTTGGGTTTTAGATGTCCCTCTCCTTCTTTGGAAGGGTGGGAGAAATTTATCAGCTTTTCAAAACCTACTTACAAATCACACTGATTCCCACCAACCTTTGAATTCCTACAGATTAACAGAATAACTTCTTTCTGTTGTCACATTTTACATGAGTAAGTAGCACCCTTCAAAAAACAAGTATATTGTAGAATTCAATACCCTGTCCCTGCAGGAAGTTAAACCAGACAGAGAAGACACTGTAATGCTATCAAGGGGGTGAGGGAGAAAAAAGAAATAAATCAAGACACAGTTGCCATGTCTGTTGACAGGATTTGTGCACAGGGTAGTGGACCAGTTAAACACTGAATTGCACTTGAATTCATATTGACTAGAAAATAATACTATGCTAAAAATTTATGCAAAGGAAGTTTAAATTGTATTTCAAAACAAATTTTACATCAACACAGAAGTTGTCTCAATGCACATGAAAACACTGTAAAAATTACATTCTGAAATGACTGCTTCAAAAAGAGGTTTGGTTTTGTTGGGGTTTTTTTTTCGAAACTAAATGATTCATCACTATTTAGTTCAGAGCTTAAAGGGAGTAGGGGACAAAAGCAGCCCAGTAGACAGAATGCCAAAAATTTATGAGGGGACAGCAGTCATGGCAAAAGGTTATCTGCAGGTAGGATAAGGCCATGAGGATCTTAAAAGTTTGTTGGAAAGAAAGGCGGAAGACTGCAGAATCAGCAGAACTGATCTCCTGGCTGTTCTCAGACATCCTGGGTAGGTTCATGAGACGCAGACATCCTGGGTAGGTTCATTAAAGGCTGGTTTGCCAAATCTCGTCTCAAGTGAACGGTTAAAATACAAACACCATTGTGTTTTGACATTTCAATCCCACATCAAATGCTCATCTCATTCTCTACTCGTTTCTCCAAGACAGAAAAAAAAACCCCCAAAATTACAAATGAGGATCTAAGTGTAAACTACCAAGAAAAGGATATACTCCAAACTCCCAGAAGAAAGTGGGACGCACACACCCCACACACACTCTTCCACAAACACCGCTGCTGTGGAAGACACTGAAAAGGACTGACAGATCAGAAATTGCATGAGAAGACACTAGAAAGGAGGAAATTAAAATGAAGAGAAAAACACTGCCAACTAAAAAAGTGACATGAGAAACCAGCGCTACAATTACCACCAAACATATCAAGGATGGCATTGGAAGTACAACAGACAACAACATAACAAATCAGCAAGGACAGCATTTCAAAAGGAACAGGGAGATCTTATAGCAGCCTCCCAGTACCTGAAGGGGCTACAAGAAAGCTGGGGAAGGACTTTTCATAAGGGCAATTAATGACAAAACAAGGGGAATGGGTTTAAGGTGAAAGAGGGGAGGTTTAGATTAGATATTAGGAAGAAGTTCTTCACTGTGAGGGTGGTCAGACACTGGAACAGGTTGCCCAAGGAAGCTGTGGCTGCTCCTCCCTGGAAGTGTTGAAGGCCAGGTTGGATGAGGCTTTGAGCAACCTGATCTAGTGGAAGGTGTCCCTGCTGATGGCAGGGGGGGTTGGAACTGGATGAGCTTTAAGGTCCCTTTCAATCCAAACCATTCTATGATTCTATGATTAAAAACAGGGCTGTAAAAAGAGAAAGCAAAGCAGCGAGAGAAGCAGGATATAAAAAGGAAGAGAATGGAGAAGAATTAGGAGAGAGAAATTGAATGAACTTTGGAAGAACCAGCACAGAGAGCAGCAGAAAGGAAGAAAATAAACCAGTATAGTGGAACAACTGTAAAGTTTTTCAAGCATTCTCAGTATGATTTTTTTTTTTCTTAGTAGCACAACCTCAATACGAAAAGGAAAAAGGAAACTCAGAAGTCATGGCACTGACACAAGGAAACGGGAGAGGAAACTGAATCATACAGAGTCAGAGAAGGCAGAGAATGTAAGCGAGAGATCACCCACTGTTATTTTCACTAACATTTAGTGGTTATGCAAAAAAAACCCCCAGTATGCATAGGGACCAGTATCCCTCGAGACTTTGTTTCTTATAAAAACCACAAATGAAATGGATACCACCAAAGAAAAGATGAAGCTTTGCTAAAAGTAGAGAAGGAAACAAATATAAATATTGACTTCTACGGGTTATTCTTAAATGTCTAATCCCCAAAGTGGCAGGTTTTTCTACAAACTGGGTATTCAGAGCGTGGGGCCAGCAAGTCACACAGTTTAAGTTGCCATAAGGCAGCAGTGCCAATAAAAGAAGCCACCTTTTGTTTTCTTTATGCCTTGGTCTCTCTTGTCTTATTCAGGCAGAAAGTCAATGGGATTACATGGTAAAGCGAAGTGGTAAGGTCTGAAAGTCCTTTTTTTTGTTCTTTTTGCTTTATGGGTTTTAGCTGTGTCACACCATAAGCTACATCCTCTGTGTAAGCAGAAGGAGGAATGGAAGAATCGGGGAACAGCTAAATTAGTCCGTCCTGCACTAGCTCCTGTCACGTATCATGATCTACAGTTGCTCTCCAAGAGCAAATGCTTGAAGCTGCTATTGCCTCTACCTTGAGGAGAGTGAGTGCACCTGAGGAAAACATGACCTATTCCCTTCATCATCCTCTTACCTGTGGAGATACCACAGGAGTCTGTACACCCTGTTCCAGCGTGTCCCACTGCCCTCATGCCTTGCACAGTGCAGATAAATTGTCCATGGGGGAAATGGACATAGAGACAAATAAAAGATTTTAGGGATGTTTTTCCCTGTTTACAAAAATATTTGAAGTTTTCATGTACAAATAATGGAAAGTTGACTTCTGAAGCCTAAAGACCCTGTGGAGGTACAGCCTGTGCAGGTACAGTTCTGCATTACTGGCACTCACAGAGACTTGCAGGTGGACACACACAATCAGATCTGGTCAAGCAAACTGTTTTCCTGAGCCAGCTCACCGAAAGTGATGGAATTTCTATTTAAAGATGCCAGAAACACCTTCCATGTCTCCTCAAATAGAACACAATTTATGATAATATGCTTGAGTCTGGAATACAAATACCCTTACCTACTTGTTTTTCTGGAATCTGAGCTTTTACCATATTGCATTATCCCATTTCAATGAGAGCTAAAAATATCCATAATACATTGTGCTAAAACCTTTTTTGGTTATGTTTACGGGCTTTTAAAATTGTTTTTTGATACAAGAGTAACATATTTTGAGAAAACTCTGTCTCTCAAAGCAATCAGATGCAGATGAGTTACTGACCTTCCTCAGGACTGAGGACAAGTCCCAGCACAACAAACAAACGTGTGATGTATTTGTCAAAAAAGCACCACATCTTCAGCATCAACAGCCAGCTCTGCAGAATCAGATGGGTCCTCCCTCACCTTTTTTCAATGCCAAGCCTTGAAATGAAATGTACTTCAGAGACGAAGGTCCTGAGAGTAAGTTAATATTCAAAATCCAAGTACAACTCCAACTGCCCAATGCTTCACAGATACAAACTTCATCTTAACGCTTGTCACCATCTCATCTCAAGTCTGTCATCTCTGCTTTGCTCCTCCAAAATGATTTCTGCTACAAAGCTGGGGATCTTTCTTCTCATCATTTTTAAGCGGTGCTGAGCTAAGAATCAATGGGTTCAAACTATTCATAGTGCCTTAATAGTGAGTTTTGTTGGTATTTAATCTGACTGGCTGCTACTACTGTTTGACTTAGAAGTATTTTACCGGTCCACATTGCACTGCACCCCACAAACAAGGCTTTGTGTAATGACAATGGACACAATTATGTAAAGCTGATACAAGAAAAAGCTGGAAGTAACAAACACCAACAATCCTAATCATTACTACTTTGGAAAATAATAATTAAAACAAAAAAAACTTCAAAAATAAAAGAAATTATCAATAAAATTTGATCTGTCTTAAGCTAGAAAACATAAAAAAGCTTTTAGGGATATCAAGGTAGTAATAAAAAAATGGGCAATCAAAATACACCACACGCAGATAGAAAAGCAGTAAAGAGTTTCAAAGCATACATCATTACCTCTAATGGTTAACAAGGAAGATAAATTACATCAACAGTCATACATCCATCAAACATCAGAAAATATAGTAGAAAAATACAAACATGTTCCTTTAAGATTAAATCACTGGCATCAGTCAGCTGCTAAATTTGTATGCAAACTATAGTGAAGATTTTTCTATAACTGACACGTTACTGAATCTGAGTCTCTCCAACCACATGCTGAGGATGGACATTTACAACACGCTTCTGCTAGAAGACATGGCAACTTGCAAAAGCGACCCTGCTTCATCATTACACAAATGATGCAAAAGTGATGAAAAAAAACCCCAAAAACCCTGGTGCTAAAATAAAAATGGATTAGTGGTTTTACTGAAAGTAAAATGCATTGAATGTCTTACTGTGCTGCATCACATGCTAGGAGGTACTCTGAGGAAATCTACTGAAATGAATGTTGTGACAGCTAGCGTAACTTGATTCATTGTTCATGAAGAAACCAGAGTACAAAGGCACAGAGAATGCATCCATTTATTAAGGAGATGTACACGAGGGTTTGCCAATCCATTCAGAAGTTCAGTATTTTCCTTGACTTCAAAGATCTTTGCATCTATAGGAGGAAAAAAAAAAGCCACATACCCTAGTTTCAAGAATAAAATACTCCTGTATTTGTTTCCTTGGCCGTCATAACAAAAGTTCACTCATTCCATCTCCGCACATTACAAGATTTCAGTTCTTGCAGCCCATAATAAATCTATTCAGCAGAATACGCTCAAATTCTTCAACAAGTCCCATCTTTCGCTGTCCTTCATCTCACAAGGAACACTCCACTGTGAGGGAGTCATCTCAGAGCTTACAGGCAATCCTCTTGGCCAAGCACATGAATCAGACCCACCAATTTTGAGAGGCTAAGACAACAGCTTTCAACTGCTCAACAATACCAAGGACGTATGAGCAGAGCAGCAACCTCATCTGCAGCTGTGTCAACTGCAGATTGATTCTGCTTTTCTTTCAAAGCAGAATAAAGTGCGTGAAAACTTAAGATAAAATGTTCCAAATGTCACTTTCTCAAGTCTGATGCCTTTGCTCTGAAATTTCATTCAGAAGCAGTGTCTGAAAAATGTCTCAATAATAACATCAGACATAAAAACCACCCCCCAAAACCAAAAACCCACTACAAGCTGAACAGTGACCACCAGTGCTGTCTCTGACCCAGCATTACAAAGACTGGTACCAGGACTCTGCTGAGAACACTTTAGTTTGAACCCATTTGAGGTCCCTTCCAATCCCTATCATTCTGTGATTCTGTGAACTAGCTAAAAACAGCAATAAAATATTTTCTCATATTTAAATAATTCCATCCCATTAAATACTTTAAGTGCCTAAACCCTAAATCCAGACTTTTCCATCTCAGTATGACAATTCCACCCGATGTATTTGCTGTTAGCAAACATAACACATCATGTTAATATAACTGGAAAATATCAGAGTAAAACGTAACTGGTTTTTAAATTTTTACACTCTTTTGCCATGGATCAGACCCAGTGTGAAATTCTGCCCTCAGTGAGGAGTGTTCTTACAAAGAACACAGCCAGAATTTCTGTCAGCATTCAGTAAGTTTCAATTGCCCTAATATCATTGATTAGTTAATTTATTTGCTCTATTCTTTTCCCAGTATATCAACAAAGGTTTCAGACTTCTGCATACAAGTAATTTTATTCTCAACTGAGAAGTCCATAAAGTCTCTTGTATCATTAGTACAACGATACACGTGTATCTTCCAAGAACTTACATCTGTGGATAAATTTTACACTCAGACATTATGATCCAGCCACGTGCCCAATATATTAACTGTACTGGGAAAGTTTTCTCTCTGCACTAAACTACCCAAAACCTCCTGTTATCATTATTATACCACTATACCTGTTCTCATATTTGTTTGAACAGCATGAATTATGTTAGCTTAAGTACATCAGTAGCACAGTTCAAACAGTGCTGTGCTGATAAAAAAGTCACAATCTGGATATAAATTTCTAAGGTAGAGTTGAGCAGATTCAGCAACTCGAAGGTGATGAAGGAATGCACGTCTTCCTCCCCAGCAACCTCACCACTCCTTTGTGACAGATGCAGTGCTCATCAAACTGCGTCACAACCCAGTTCAACTCATAACTCAGCAGAAAATTATTCACTTTTTTCTTTTTTATTGGGTTAGTCTTCTACCAGTCTATCAAACTGAGTCAGGCTGCTGCACAGTCAATGCCAGAACCAAAGTGGGGGAAGAGAAGCAGCAACAAAACATCATGCTTGCTCACCTTACGTCGTGCAGCTTCACCTGACTGCCACAGATACAGCAATATAAAATAGATCTAGCATCACAGGCACTGTGCTCCTGATTTCAAACGCAGGCCTAACTTTAAAGACATTAATAGGACTACTTCCTCACCTGGGCACGCTAAAGTCAATGAGACTAATCACATTAACGGCTTTCTGCACAAGAGTGTTTGAAACAACAAAACTTTCCAGCAGAGACAAGCAGTATGTCTGGTAGAAGGATGCAAGAAGAAGCAGAGAAATCATCATACCCCAGTCAACAAAACCTCTAGAGCAGAAGAAACAATAATTCCAAGATTAGACTCTTACCGTTTCAGGGATGCTTTCACTATAGCGGCACAAATCGCTGATAAAGTTATTTCAAGACATGAAAGACGAGGTCCACATTAGGACTGTTATATCTGTAAAGTCTTCCCAGTGAGGCAGTGGCAAACTTAAAGCTACGCACCAGCTCAGTAAAACAAAATCAGGCAAACAAAACGTTTTATAGTTGTAAAGTCACGTTCTTTCAGGTGCCACCACGCGTTGCCCAGAGAGTCTACCAGAAGATCTACACCAATCAGCAATGTAATTTCTGCAGCGTCCTGGCCCCTTGCAGAAACGTGTCGTTACTACATCAATGAAGTTGCTCTATTTAGTGGATGCAGCAAACCTTTGTTTGAGGCAGCGTCACCCACAGAAACTGAAGCCTTCAACAGTTTACAGCCTTCGCGTGGCCACACCCTCAGTTGCATTTAATTATCTGAAGCATTACCTAATTAAACTGTTGTAGCAACCAGAACCATACTAAAGAGTGAGCAGTTCACATAACCCAGCCTGTCCCTGCAGACAGTCTGACAGAAGGTTTGGAGCTCCCATGTGACACAAGCTGCGCCGACTGTCTACAGCTCCAAGCATCTGTCCCACAAGCACCACGTTTTTGGTCACAGGAGACTCCTGAATGAGTTTTCAAGCCTGTATGGTCTGTAGCCCTATAAAGTAGTTTGAAATGATAAAAATACAGAACTGACCAGTCAAGATGTTAAGTTTTCAATTGCAAGACACTGGAGTGTTCGTCTACACAACGAAGCTATTTGACACATAAACCTCTCTGCGCACGTACGTACACAACGTACCAGGAGACACTTGGCTGCTGAGATACAGCTTATATCCAAAGACAGAAAGAGAGAAACTAGTCCAGAAAAACTACATCAACAGTAAGCATTATACCACAGAAAACTGCAGCCACAGGAAAAAAAAAAGCCACAGTCACACCAGTATAAAATCCTTTATGCCAACAGCAGCCCAAATGAATGGCAGCAGTGAAGTCAGCCCGGGGCAGCTGTGACCCAGGGATGTAAGAAGCACTTTCAGCAGGCAGAGCCCAAGCGATGCCGCTCCTCTTCCCCCAGCCCACGGGTGGGTCACCCCCAGCCCACGGGTGGGTCA
>NW_010339067.1:0-5651 GCF_000700745.2 Antrostomus carolinensis
AAATAAAATAAAATAAAATAAAATTTTATTTCAGGGTTATAGAACTTCAGTAATAATGCACAAAAGGAAAGTAAGTAATTATATTTTGACTGGCAATATGCTAATAAGCCTTTTAAAACACTGAAAATAGGAGATCAGGCCATATCCACATGAAATACTTCCAGAGAAACATCAGATGTGGCAGTAAGTGGTATGGTTATGAAAAAGTTGTGGAGTTTGGTTTTTTGTTTTTTTTTGTTTTGTTTTGTTTTCCCATTGGGCTAGCGCTCATGAAAAACAACATGATGTTAGTGGCCAAGAGTAATAAAAAAGATATCTTCTTTAAAATTCAAATCCGTTCTGCTTTCATATTCTTCATTAAAAGTCTCCAGATTATAAAACAAGATAATCTTCCTGGTTGAAAGATCTTTATAGTGTTCTCTGTGCTGTTAATACTGATGTTTGTCATCTCAGAGGTGCTATATTATGGCAGAGGAGAATACTCACTTTTTGTGCTCACACACATTTCCTCTTATATTACTTTTTAAAATCTTGGGTATGTCAAAAACATTGCCATGGCTGAAGAAGCTGCAATCCTTTCATAGTACAATGACTCATAGGACTTTTACTGTGATATAGTACAATAATAACCACATGCTGTTGTATCTGCATGGATAAATCCATCACTTCTCTGGTCAACCAGCTTCGAGGAAGACAGAAATAAACCCACAGCTCAGATTCCATCTTGGCTTTTATTAACTCAGATAGATGAACAAAGACCTCTGATAACAAAAGTCTAGAACTCAGTTGTGGGATGAACATTGTGCTTTTAGTTGACTTTCTCCATTGGAAAAACACACATGTAAATAGGCTAGGCTCATGAATAAAACCTGTTACATCATTGTACATTTAAAACAGTAACTATTTTTTGCTAAACATTACAAATTACCTTAATATAAGTTCATTTCAGGTATTCTGAGAAGATTTATGCTCACAACTTCATATTGGCAAACTGATAGTTAAGGTATTACATTTATTTAGATATAGATATATGATTTATTATAACTTCATGTTTTATTAAAAGGAAAAAAAGAAAAAATATTTATATCTTTGGAGAAATGTGTAAACATATATTTTAGTGTCCATTAAGTAACTGTGCATAAAATAATATTTCAAATTTAGAATTCACAGAATCACAGAATGTTAAGGATTGGAAGGGACCTCAAAAGATCATCTAGTCCAATCCCCCTGCTGGAGCAGAAACACCTAGATGAGATCACACAGGAAGGCTTCCAGGCGGGTTTTTAATGTCTCCAGAGAAGGAGACTCCACAACCTCCCTGGGCAGTCTGTTCCAGTGCTCTGTTACCCTCACCACAAAGAAGTTTCTTCTGAAGTTTAAGCGGAACCTCCTGTGTTCCAGCTTGCACCCACTGCCCCTTGTCCTGCCATTGGGCATCACTTAGAAGAGCCTGGCTCCATCCTCATGACATTCGCCCTTTACATATTTATAAACATTAATAAGGTCACCCCTCAGTCTCCTCTTCTCCAAGCTGAAGAGACCCAGCTCCCTCAGCCCTTCCTCATAAGGGAGATGCTCCATTCCCTTAATCATCTTGGTGGCTCTGCACTGGACTCTCTCAAGCAGTTCCCTGTCCTTCCTGAACTGTGGGGCCCAGAACTGGACACAATATTCCAGATGTGGCCTCACCAGGGCAGAGTAGAGGGGGAGGAGAACCTCTCTCAACCTACTAACCACATCCCTTCTAATACACCCCAGGATGCCATTGGCCTTCCTGGCCACAAGGGCACAGTGCTGGCTCATGGTCATCCTGCTGTCCACCAGGACTCCCAGATCCCTTTACCCTACACTGCTCTCTAATAGGTCATTCCCCAGCTTATACTGGAATCTGTGGTTGTTCCTGCCCAGATGCAAGACTCTACACTTTATGCTATTAAAATTGTTAATTTCAAATGTCCGCTTTATGTTATTAACTAACCATACTAACAGTACCAAAGAAAGGAGGTGTGCTTAATGAGGAATATTCTTTGCACCTGCACATTAAATTAACATAAATATCATGAAATATCAAGTCCTTGAAGGCAATATTGGGTTTGAGTGTACCTGCCTGGCCCCCACGGCCTCTCCACACTCCTGCCTTTGACCCAGGACCTCATTTCAGCCCTGGCAGGAACAGCAGTTTCCCTCTGGTCTCCCCTGCTTCCTGTTTGGGAGCAGAGTGACAGCCCTGGGCTGGTGGAAGGTGCTTCCTTCCCATCATTTTTACAGCAAATTTCATAAAGAACTGTCATGAAAAATATAGCATTGAACTAAAAAATGTATAAAATTGTAATATATATGTCATATTTTTTCCCTATTATCTTTGAAAGTTATTTATAATTTCTCATAGACTTCTATAGATCCACTCAAATGTTTTATTTTCTATCTAAGTCAAAGCAATTATCTCACACTTCTAAAGTGTGAGAGGAGGTGCTGGAAGGTGTACAAGAACAAAGCAAGGATTTGTTAGACCTGTTTTTGAGGCATTGTTGATGATGCACAAATGCCATATTTAAACTTTAAAACTCATGTCGTGTATGCAAATATGGAAATTCAAAATTTTAAACCATTTTCATTTGCAGGATGTAAAACCATAAAAATATTATTTATAACTTATGCTCTAATATTGAAAGACTACCAGTATAACTTCACTTGTTTACTGCTTAGAGGTGCATCAATGTAGGTTTTTGCAGAAGCATTTTCTTAGATATCTACAAGTCGTATATGATCTACAACTGCTTAGCCCTACAGAGGTATTTGGGCAAGAGGAGAAAATTCTCCATTTAAACTGCTGGAAACTGAAACTTTTCAGGATCAGGTAGCAATTTAAGGTGTTCAAGAGAATTTGTGTTTGTCCTACAGTACCTTCCTAAATTAAGATGCAAGCAAACTAGAAAGAAAAGAAAGCCTGGGAGAAAAGGCAGTTGAGAAAGTAGTATACACGTGATTCAAATCCAGGAGAAAAATGAAAATTCCTGAAATAATACCTAGAATTGGCATTTTTTTTCAGAAGCCTTTAAAAATGTGCAGTCAAAAGATGTGACTGTTTTGAACTAAAACAATCCATGAGAACATTTAAAACATGGAAGCATTTATAGTTAACGTTGTTTAACTTCCTAGAGATCAACTGAATTTTCAGTAGAGCAAATATTCTCTCCTCCTACATTTCAGGCAAGTGTCATAATTTCTAGGCTGTATTAATTTTTCAATATATCATCTTTCTGAATGAATATTTAAATGTGTTATCCAGTGTGCAATAACAAAAGATGTTTAGTAAACTCTTCCACAGAATTTCTTACACCTGAATTGTTGGAGCATTTTCCTATCCACTAGTGAAAATTCAAATGACAATATACAAAGCACTGATGAAATAGCATTGACATAAAGAACTAAAGACAAAACAGTTACAAAATAGCATTCATTGGAAGCTGTCCACTCAACCTGCACCACAACTTTCAGTCATTCCATGGTGTTAGATGAAATCTAGCACATGTTAAATGTGTCAAAACATATGACTAAACAATCACCTAAGCCTTAATTTTAAGAAGTTTGTCTTATTTTGTCCCAGTGGTCACTGACTCTAGCAAGTAACAATCTAAATACATAAAAATATCTTAGGAAAAATTAAACTTTGCTGAGGCATTTCTTATGTTTGAACAAGACTCATTGTATCTCTATTGACATCATTTAATGTTTAAAGATTTTACGGGGTTGTTAAAAAAGCTCATAAAATCACAGTCATTACAGTCTGGGGGAAAGTTGTGTGTTTTTCAAGCAGAGCACTAAGTTTCTGTCTTTGGATATTGATCTTATTTTTTCTTTATGTCATACTACTTATAGGAGGCCCATTACTTTACTGAGGAGGAGATGGAATAAGTGTGCATAGCCAAGGGACATACAAGTGCCACTTTACTAGGCATACACCATTCAACCAGGAACACTAAAGGGATTAAGAAGACAGTTTTGTATTGTCTCTGAGGTACAGTAACATAAGCACCACACTGGATTGTATGACAGTTACTATGGTAACTATTCCTTCTTTTCCTACCACTAATCCATACATTTGCTGGCAGAACAAGCCAAGTAATTCAAAAGCATGTGAGACAAAGGTGATTATGGAGTTCTTTCAGTCTGACAATGTTTTCAATTTTCTAAATTTAATGATGGTCTGTTTTGAAGGCTTAAGACTGTGAACTGGGTTATTTTAAGCCCTTGTAAGCAAAAGAATTATATTAGATTCTTTTGGGAGACTTCATGCAAAAAAGAGTAGAGGAATTTCCTAAGATGAGTGGCATGAACAACTTAGAAAAAGGAACAAGACAGTAGGATATAAAGGAGTGACAGAATACTACAAAACAAAGATCTTAATACAATTATCCTTATCTAATAATCCTTAAGTAGATCATGAGTATATGAACACTGTTAAGTGGCAGAGATGGAATACTGATTCAAAATTTAGTAATAGTTGTTAGAATGCACATATGTCTGAGGTGACAATTAGGAATTAGACAAAAATTCCACCCAAATGGAGCAATCATCTGACTGGATTAAGAATATCAAGTCACACAGAAATAACAGCAACAAATTCTAGATAAGTGAGCATATTGTGCTTATAGTGTATATACAATAATGAGAGGCAGAGGGGGAATGATACGAAAAAAAAAAAAAAGACACAGAAGGTTGGAAGCACATTTTTTGAGTCATAATTTAACAAGTAACTTTGAATCAGTGAGTATTCTGAGTTTGTCTTCCTTGGTAAGCTGCTTCCACTCCAAGCATTCAATATCATCACTGAACACTGCTGCCTGCTTGGCTCAAAAATCCTCACATACAGTATCCTTCCTCCCATATACATAGTTCTCATCTGTGTTTTTGCACTGAAGGTGCAAAAGTGAAAAACATATCTTACAAAGTGCAATCTCCGACCAACTGGCCATGAAGGACGTACTACTTAGTTATCCCCACAGCATATCCAGAAAATAGCAAAATCCTCCTGCTTCTTAGCAAATGCTACATTTTGCCTTTTTAGCACATTAGAATCATCTTCTAATATAATTAAACAGACTTTCTTGAGATTTCTGATCTGTACCTAATATTTACAACTTTTGTTTCTGTCACAAGGCTCAAGATAGAGGTCTGTGGTCATCTATGTCTTTTCATAGAAAACACAGCAGATACTGACTGAATAAGGTCATCAATCAGTAAGATTTCCTTGACAACTTGTTCATGTGTGTATGACTAAAACAGCCTCCCTAGCTATTATACTTTTAAATTAAAATAAAAACTTCTGAAGATTTAAGAAGATAATTTCCAAACTGACCAATCTCTTGGAAAGCTATAAATAAATTGCAGACTGTTAAAACCTAGTGAAACACTGTTGTCTGGATAACACTGACAATGATAATGGCATTTTATTCTTCTCCTTTCTTAATCAGGAAAGACAGTCTTTGTTGAAAGGCCCAGTTAGAACTCAGCTTTGGATTTTATTTTTTTTTCTTCTGTGGAGGAACAAAATATTACATTTGTCACAGTCAGAGTGGTCTGACAGGACAGATTAAAAACTTCTTAAAAAGTTGACTATTTTGAAGTTATTGAAAAGAAAGAAAACATTC
>NW_010339067.1:5680-11470 GCF_000700745.2 Antrostomus carolinensis
TATTGATTACCCACCTTCCAAAAGTTTGACTCATGTTCAAGGGCCACCACAATCTTTTTCCACTGTGAAAATTCGTTTAATGAAAACCTTGCTTTTTTGCTTTTTTTTTTTTTTTATTGACTGTAGTCTACCACTATTAACACCTCAGGAGAAAAGTAATATAACCTGCTTGTTTTGGGAACAGTAATTTTCTTGGTTGTTTTGAGATCTGCTCTGCTTTCAGTACAGTTTTAACAATAGGGAAAAGAATCTTTTAAAGTTGGGTGGAGGAATGGTTCAAGGGATGAATAACTGAATAAAGAGCATCTTCTTTTCCTCCACATCTCCTGCTAATGTGAGACATGCAATTCCTTGGTAGAAGTCAGTCCTAACATTTTCTGAAATGAAAATTTCAAGGCTTAACCAGAATCCCCCGATAACCACATTCTCTATCAAAAACTCAAAAATCATTGTTGATTTTAATAAGTTAGTTGCTAAGACATATTTGAAAATCCCATAGAACGTCTAGTTGTATCTCCCTGTTTATATATCTTTAAATACTTTTAACTGTTGTCCTTTGATATTTTGGTGTATATAGATGAAGTATATTAATGCAATCAATAAAGCACAACTAGTATAATTGAATTGAGAATGTGTTAAAAAAGTACTAAGGAGGAGTTGAGTCTTTATTCTTCATTAGGAAAATCGGCAATATTTCTACCCTATGTTAGGCTAAGTCAGAGACATAACCCAAATGTCCTGACTGGTAGGGAAAAAGGTAGGATTCAGGGGTTTAAAACTTTGCAAGAACCCACAACATCCTGCGCTAGCTCAGTTTGAGTAACACAGACAATTAACATCTGAAGAGCTAAGGCATTGTCTCCCACTGAGGCCTACATTTTGTTTAGGAAACTTATTTCCTTTGAGAATGTAAGCCTCAAGATCTGCTTGTAGAGAAGTGAGGATAATAGCATTTCTTTGCCTTGGAGAGTTACCATAAAGATAAATACTCAAAAACTAAGGTAAGGGACAACACATATAAGCACTTCAAGACAAGTGTTTTTCTGGTAAATGAAGACCTTGCTTGTTTTGTTCTTGAATTCTTTGTCACAAGCATCCTTTTTGCTATCATACCCCTATATGCGTATATAAAAAAGTTCTAGTTTGTTTCCTCACGACTTCTGCAATGGATGAGACAAGGATGCTATCAATAACCCCATCAATAACTTACATAAAAGAAGGGAGGGAAATACAGGTTATAAGAACAATAATAAAGGTTCTGTTCCTTCATTCAAAGTTCTTTATTTCAGCCTTATGATAATTTTTTAAAGTTTTAGTTCCATGCAATTATGTTAACACCTAGGTAATTATCAATTATCATAGATAACTCACACTTAACTTGCCAATATAAAAATTAAGGATGTTCCCCAAATTTAACTTTGTTAGTAGACTGGAGGATTTCAAAACCTTTTATTTTTTGTGAAAGCATCCATTTAGAAATATTATGAGTTTGCAAAAGAAATGAGACTTGAAAATTACTGATGTCACTACCTATAAAATTATGAAAAGCAAGTGATTTGAGCAGGAAGTGTGTCATTCGGGCCATGATCCTACTGTCTTTTAGTATGGGAAACAGTGTATAGGTGTGGGAGTAGGTTGCATCACTGTTCTACATTGCGTTGAACATTATCTACTTGGTTAGATAATCATCATTTATCTAACACAATGGACTGGTTAATTTAGTCTTCAGCTGGATCAGCATTCACTATTATGCATTATTCACCAGGTCAAATGTGTAGTAGATTTTAAATAAAGTACTAAAAACACCATGTTGTAGAAACCTGAAATATTTTTTGTAAAGACAAGAATGTTTATGAAAATGAAGCTTCTCTAAATCACGAGTTTCTTTTCACTTGTTGGAAAGTTGGGAAAAAGAGCAAACAGGAAGAACTGGGAGAGAATAAGCAAGAAAATTAACTAAACAATTTATTTCATAGAATCATAGAATCCTAGAACAGCCCAGGTTGGAATAGAACTTGAAAGATCCTCTAGTTCGACCTTTCACGGGAAATGGAGCCTAAATGAGATTATCTAGCACTGTGTCCCATTGCATTTTGAAAACCTGCATGATGGAGACTCTATCATGTCCCTGGTCAGGTTGTTCCAGTAGCTGTTCTCAGTGTAAAGAATTTCTTTCTTATATCAAGATGAAACCTCTCCCAGTACCACTTGTACTCATTGCCCCCTTTTCTTCTTGTCTTTGCCATGTGGTTCCTTGTGAAAAAAACAGCCTCCATCCTCTTTGTAGCCACTCTCGAATCACTGAAATACTGTGATAAGGTCCCCCGAGCTTTCTCTTCTCCAGAGAGAAAAGACTTAATGACTTCAGCCTCTCCTTATATGGCAGGTTCTCCAGTCTTTTGATCCTCTTTATGGCTCTCCTTTGGATCATCTCCAGTCTGTCCTTGTCTGTTTTGAACTGTGGGGATCAGAACTGGACACAGTGCTACAGGCACATCCTGACAAATGCTGAGTAGAGGGGGTTGATCACATCTCTATCTCTGCTAGTAATGTGGATCTCTGCTAGCCTGGGATAAAATTTGCCTTTGTCACTGCAGCAACACTCTGCCAACTCATGTTCAGCTTGTGATCTACCAGGATCCCCAAGACCCTTTCGGCAAGTCTTCTCCTCAGTCATACAGATCCTAACCTATACCGGTCAATTTTGTTACGTCCTCCCTTTGGTTATGTCATTCTATCTTTTTGTATTAGACTTTATTACAACCCCCTTTTCTTCAATCAGCATTTTTTATTTAAAAAATAACAAATGTCATAAATGAATCAAAATATATATTTCTAATTGACTAAAAAATTCCTTTGATATTTTCATAGTTTTGTATTGCTGTCTGCATTTTGTTTCTACTAAAGGATGACTGTGTTTTAAAAATGTCTGAACAAAAGTGAGTTGAAATTATAAGGCAGTAATGATGGAGTAAGGAGGAAAATGGACTTCCCCTGTAAGAAATGCACGTGAAAGAATAGGCATAAACACCTGGGATGAGAGGAAAAAACAAAACAACAAAAAAACCCAAAAACAGATAACACTTAATTCTACTAATTTATTCTAAATTTTAAAGAAAATAAAATGCAAACCTTGAAAAAAAATCAGAGAAGAAATTAATATAATAAAAAGAAAAATAAGAATAATATATGCCAAAAATAAATGCAAAAATTAGATAATACATAAATTAAAAAAAATAGTTTTTGAAAAATAACTATTTAGAAACCTTTAGCAAATGACGCAGTGGATTTTTACCTTTTTCATTAAGATTATAAATTAAAATAATATTTTGTTCTGATTGTCTAAAACTTCATCGACATTAAAACTTAACTGACAGCGACACAAGTACCAACAACCAGTTCCATGTAAATAATTGAAAAAACTTCCAGGATGATAGAGTACCTAATGGATTTCATTCTATTAGAATCCTAGGAACTTCACCTATTATAAGAATTAATGTTGCCGATATGGTACAAACCATTTGACACTTTGGGATTTGTTAAATAGGGCTAATGAAGGACTCATTGCTTGAGAAGTGTTATATAGGGAATAGACTATAGTGTAGATTAAAAAAATCCCACAACGATGATTATGAAAATATTTTGGAACAGAGCCCTCAGAGAATCAATTTGAGTTAGAGAACATATCTAATTTTGTATAATAACAAAACCTAAAGCAGTAAATTAATGCTCACTGGTCCCCAAACACATTTTTGCTATCTAGCCAAAGTCACCCTGAAAGATGATAGAGCAAATCATTCATTTATAGTGAATAAGATTTCAGTAGTTGCAGTGTATAATCCTATATTTTTTTTTTTAGCTCTCCTCTTGCTTCTAAATTGTACTTCCTTACAGTACTAATTTTATTTTTGCAAATGATGTTGTCCAGCCAGCTCCAAAATCAAATTTGCAGTAGTAACATCTGGTTCTTAGTTTGTCACTTCCTTTGGTCTGATCTTGTCCATTTCTGAAGTTATTACTGACTTAACTAGTTACATGCAAAGCAATGTATAGTCAAGTTTTCACTAAAAAACAACACCAACACCATAGCAGTTCTTGTCTTGCATACATGATTGTATGCATATTTAGAAATCAAGGTAAAAAAAGCTAGAGATACATGCCATGAATATATATGGGGCTACACATTTTAGGTCTTCTGCCAGACAAAACACTTAAATAACAAAAAAAACCCCCACAAACAAACAAACAAAAAACCCCACCAAAAAAAACAAAAAACCAAAAAAACCCACAAAAACTCTCTAACCAAGTAAATACCTATAGCAAATGAGTCATGAAAATCTGATACTATGTTTCCAAAAATTATGCTGCTTCCACAATCCAGACATTTCTCCCTTTATCTTATGTGTTTAGCAGTGAATGAAAGGAACACCTCTGTGCTACACCAGTGCCTAGCTGCCAAGGTGGCCCACAGGGTCTAGAGAGAGCTGGGCATAGAATAAATCTCTGCCAGTTTGTTCCAGACAATGCCCTGGCCCAGAATAATTGCTTCCTTGTGTCATCTGGTGTGCTGTTTTACCCTGGAGCACAGTAACAAGAAGGATGTTTCAGATAAAGTTAAGTATATATACCCCCCCCACACACCAAAAATGTATATGAAATTCTGTCAGGTACTGTGTTGGGTTTTTGGGGGAGGGGCATTTTTGGTAGTGGGGGAAGGGGCTACCCTCCAAGAAGCTTTGCAAAGCTCCCCTGGCTTCAAGGCATATCCTCCCAGCCCAGGCTGAGCCAATTAGCAATAGAGAAATGCCTCTGCAAATCCATGTTTGTGTGGAAAAGGACTGCTTTGAAAAGAAGAAGGAGGAAAGAACCTGGAGGAGAGGCCATTGACATGAACAAAAGACAGAGAACCTCACATACCCAGTTCAACATGCATGGAGTAGAAGGTAAATGATGTCCCCTGCAGCCCATAGAATTTCAACAGCAGAGCAGATACCCATGTGTAGGCTACGGAGGACTCCACACTGGAGCAGAAAGCCGATCCTGAGGGCAGGTGTGACTGAATTGAGAGCCCAAAGACACTCAATGCCAGAGTGGGAGTGGACCCCCAGAGCCATTGGGGAAGGAGGTGCGCTGGACCAGAGGCTCGTCTGCAGCCTGTGGATATCCCCATGCCAGAGCTGGGAGCTGTGCCTGAAGAGGTCCATGACTGCTTGGGAAGCTTGCGTTGGAACACCTTGTTCTTGGACTTTCATGCCGGTAAGAGCAGCAGAGGTGAACTGACTGAAGCCCCATTCCCTGGCCCCTGTGTTTCTAGGATGGGCGCAGAAGGTACAGAAATTGAGTGCAAAATAATTTGAGTCCTGGAAGAAGGGAGGGGTGGAGGAAGGTGTTTTAAAATGTGGTTGTTATGTCTCACTGTGCTACTCTGATGATTGGTAACCGATTAAATTGATTTTTCTTCCTCAAGTTGAGTCTGTTTGGCCTGTGACCATAACTGGTGAATGAGCCATCCCTGTCCTCATTCTAATCTGTGCCACCTTTGTTGTGATTCCCTTCCCATCTCACGGGGTGAGGGGAGTGAGTGCAGGACCACATGGTCTTACCTGTAGGTTTTGAATGTCTCCAGAGAAGGAGACTCCACAACCTCTCTGGGCAGCCTGTTCCAGTGCTCTATCACCCTCACCATAAAGAAGTTTTTCCTCATGTTTAAGTGGAACCTCCTGTGTTCCAGCTTTTGCCCATTGCCCCTGTTGTATCATTGGCCAACACTGAAAAGAGTCTGGCCCCATC
>NW_010339068.1:0-3776 GCF_000700745.2 Antrostomus carolinensis
TGTGATTCTGTGATTCTGTGATTCATGAAACCCTTTCAGAGCAAGTTGCTACAGCATTAATGTTCCAGCTATATTTCCCTTCCTACTAGTTTCAGTCGCTACAGCCTGTCATTATTTTCTCTAATGCATGTGCATTTCTTCTTGTTTATTTGTTTTGTGTTTAGTGCTTAATAGTTAGCTCTTCTAAAAATGTTTTTTTCTTGGACAAATTACAGATTTATGTTTGGACTTGTGCAACGTAATGGAGCTGTGTCTGTGGGATGAAGGAAAAGGTGCAGGGGTGCTTGAGTGCTCAAGACTGTTCCTCCTGCCCACCTTTTCACTCCCCACCAGAAGAAAGCTTGGAGGCACCTTTCCCAGCCTTCAGCATCATCCCAGCCCTTTGAGTCAAGAAACTCAAACAGCCCTTCCTCTTCAGAAGCGAGTTTCTCAGCTACTGAATCATTTGTGAGTGACCTTTTATCAGTTTCCCTGTGTTGCATCTGCTTCTGCAGATTGCTACCAGGCTGGGGACTGTGAGGACTGCAACATGTTTTCTATGTGACAGATGCTCCAGGTTTGCCCACAACAACAGTATCTCCCTAACTAACCAACTGACAGCATTTTGCCTTCTGTCACTCAGATGAACTGGAGACATCTGGTTATTGCTTTCAGCTCCAGCTGCAAACCCCAATGCTCCTCAGAGGTGCAGTCAGTATAAAAGGGGTTTCTTCTACAGAACCCAGATTTGAGTGTGTGTTTCTGACAATGCTCTTTGTATTGCTTGTGAGAGGCCTCAAATTGTCTGTCCTTCATGCTTGTCCTGGTGGATTTTCTGTGGGCTAATTTCCAGTTTAGTCTTTTCCACCATGTTGTGCCTTGCATTTATTGTGGCTCACAGGTAACTTTTGAGCCGTGGGGAACTCCGAGCAGAAACGTCGGTAGGTGCATGCTGTCAGGGGTAATTCTGGATGCTGCCTTTGCTTTTTCACATCAGTTCAGGGCCAGCAGCTGTGAGTTCATGTGAAGTAATGGGATTCCAGGTAAACAGTGGAGCAAAGAGGACAAATAGTCCAGCTGTTCTTTCAAATGAGTACAGCTGGGCCAGTTGAATATTCAGTGGAAGTGAAGGGATTTACAGCCAGATTTAGCCCACAGTATTTAAGAAAACTTGATAGAACATTCAGCCCTGGTGATTGGACCGTATTTTCCTGGGTGAGTCTTTAAGTTTGCTAAAACTGGAATATTGGCTTAAGCAGAAGAAGAAAGCTAAGATGCTGTGATGCTACATTACATTGCAAACTGTGAAGTTTCTTGGTAAGTATCTTCAGAATGACTTACTCTAAGGCAACTTTTATTTATAAAAACAAATCAAAATAAAACATGTGATTCTGAGGACTTCAAAAGTAATTAGAGGAAAAAGTAAATAAAAACCTTGGAACTGTGACCTCATTGCAGGTTATGTATGGTGATTTGCAAGAAAGTAGGTGGAAAAATCTTACCAGAAATAATGGGAAAGCAACAGCCTGTTCAGTGACCACTGAAATATCAGGTGTTATTTACATGAACTTAATGTATGTTGGAGGGAGTGAGATTTTTGGGTGGATTTTTTGTTTTAAGTCTAGAGGTTGCACAATGTGGCCAGGAAGGAAGGAAGGCAGACAGAGAGAATGGGAGGAAAAGAGGCAGAGAATACATTTAGCATAAAAATTGTGTGCATGCCTCTGCCTGCAGAACTGAGAAAAAGCCATGTGTAGTGTATCGAAAGCGGCATTTGACATGAAGTACTTTATATCCAGTAGTACTTTTAAGAAAAGCAGCTGACCTCAAATAATACCTTTTTTGTTCATGAAAGGAAGAATGTCCCTTAAGCTGATTCACTTGGTATGAGAATATGGGATGGGTATGGAGGAGGAGTGCACCAAAGGACAGAATTAATATTTTAAGAGTTAGGAATATAGAAATGTAGCCTCTGGAGTTCATAGTGCATTTTAAAAAAAATTTGCTGTAGATTCCAAATAATTAAAATTAGATACTTTCAGGCATCCCACAGTAAATATGTGAAGCAGCATATGGGTTGGGGATGGTTCTATGTCTGCACTACAGTTGTATGGTAGGCACTCTGCTTAAAATAAATTTGTGTTCCTTTTAATCAATGTAATAGTCAAAATATCCCGTGATTGAAGCACTTTGGGACAATATGTAAAACTGCAGTTTACATGGTAGTTGCTATTTCATGCTTCTGGCTCTGTGACTTCTGATACAATGGCAGAGGTGCACCAAAGGCTTGGTTCAATAATTATTTTTTCCATTTGGCTTGAGTTATGGCTTCTAATCTGAAGTCTCCTTGAATGAGCACATGGATGCTTGTGCTGACTGCCAGGGGCTGGCTATAAACATGTCATCAGTAAGGTCAAAACTCTGATAATTAGACTAAAACCATTTCCCTTTCATTCTGTCTAAAAGGTGAATAGCAGTTCAGTCTTTTAATCCTTGGTCTTCAGCATCTGGAGTACCTGTGGAAGCATGCTGTCCATGCTTCAGCGCGGGAAAACCTCCACAGGAGAGGTACGAAACTCTCTGTGCCGGGGATTGATTAACCAAAGCTTAGAGAAAGATCTAGGACCACATTTTCATTGTAAGATCTGCTGGAGAGAGAACTGGTATCAAAATGTGACCTTTACAAAGTGTTTGAACTTGCAGTTGGTTTTTGTTCCATGCCTATTGTCCCAGTTGATATCCTTCAGCAGAGAATGTGCGATCAGATTTACGACCAGAGCAGTATCTGCTCTTGATGACGGCTGCAGAGGAAACTCTTGTCAGCACCAGAATTAAAACACAGAACACCTCTTCTTTAGCCCTTTGTGTTTTAATTTCTGACCCTGTGTTGTGACAAGCAGCTCAAAATGGGAAAAAAACTGCTTTGCTTGCAGCTCTCAAAAGATAGCTCTGGCTTCAAGTCTCCCACCTCATTTTTTTTTCTTTGGGTGTCTGACTAACTGTTTTGAAATGTTTGGGACTAGTGAAACTGGGTTCTTTTGTTTGTGTGATTGGTTTTGGAAGTTTAGGGTTTTTTAATTTAGTAGGTAGCCATAAAAACTAGAATACTTTTTTTTAGTGAAAATTGGAAGTCTTTGTAAACATGCAAGTTCAGTTGTTCATAAGAATAAAGGCTAGCATGGTTTTGTGCTAAAACGTGAGTTGTTGACATCCATGTGGATCATCTGTTTTTCATCATTTGGAAGATTGTTAGAATTTGGCCTGAAAATGGAAGCATTAAGGTATAAATCACTGAAATGCTCTCTGTGGCTTACAGAAGACTCACTAAGGGGAAAAAACAAACATTCAGATGGAATTCAGTGAATTGGTTTGCGTATACTGTACTGTTTATTTTGAAAAGATTTTTCAGTGAAAAGGAGAGGTAATTTTGTGTTTATCACTTGCAGTGGTCTGTTACAGAAGCCTGTACAATTTTCCCATAGTGTTCAGTCATGTAAAAGATAAATGTTTTCTTAACACATAGTAAGACTGACATAAAACTGAGCCTAGGGATTTCGTTGATCACAAGAGGACTGTCCTTTCTTCTGTCTGTTATTTTATACCCCCTCATCTTTTCCTTTTTCAAGTGCAGGAAAGGTCTGCCTCTGAATCTGATAAGAATCTGTAGCTTTGTTCAGTCATCTGTACATCCCGTGCTTCCGAGAGGATTCAGGTAGTCTGCTAGGCATCAGTTCTGCAAAGGAGTTAAAGGCATTTGTAACTTCAAGGTGGTGAGTAGATGCAGTGGATAGAGCCCT
>NW_010339068.1:3795-6680 GCF_000700745.2 Antrostomus carolinensis
GGGGATTTCATGCACTGGATGTAATGGGATAAGTTGTAAGCTCAAGTACCTTGTTGAATCCAGGTGTTAGAAAAAAACATTTCTTCTTTCTTTTTTTTCTGAATCACCATGGTACCTTCCACATTCATGGCCACTTCATGCTCCCTTGCTCCCAGTTCAAGTGCTGCTTAATAAGGTGTGTCACTCTTGGAGGGTCAGGAGATACATAGGACAAATCCCACCTCAGCTGACTCATCCACTCCCTGCACATCCAATGCATGCCTGCTTCCCCTACCCTCAGCTGGAGAATTTCTGCTTTATTGGCTAATTCTGAGATTTCACTGAGCTCACAGGATTCTCAGAGGATTAGTCTGTTGCATTTTGTACTGGTTGCTCTGTAGTAAGTAATATCGCACCAACTCAGAGCAGGGCTATTAATGAAGATACTTCTGGGTGAAAAGCTGTGCAAGAGGGCCATTTGATGCTGCACACAGTGTGATTGCAGCCAATCCAAATAAAACCTGTAGCACTAAGTCAATATTTGAACAATATTGTCCTAGAAAGATAAACTCTCATTGTAATCTCAATGTGCCTCTTTAAGGGACTGAAACAAAGTTCGGCATATATATGTGAGTTATTAAAAATTAAAGGAAATGAACTATTAATTCACAGGGCAGCCACAAGTTCCTTTGAGATTTATAACCACAATTAGATAGAAATTCCACAGTTAACATAAACTTTAGAAATTCAATGAAGTATTCTCAATGACTTTTCTCTATTTAAAAAGGAAAACGGTTGTGCCGTTTACTTTCAGAACCACTTTCTGCTATCATAAAAACATTTTTTTTTCCTGTAATTAATTATTTTTGCAAAATACAAGATTTCTCCTGGGACTTACTCCATACCTAAGTATTTAGTATGGGATGGGGAGACACTAATACCACAAACTGGGCAGTCATGTTTCATCATCATGTCTCCCTCTGTTGGCTCATCCACACCGATAAGAGATTTTTACTGCTATCATTAAATGAAGTTATTCCTTTTGCTCACAAGGGAGGCTGGTTTAATGCTGAATGTTCTATCTTCTGTCTCTTTATTGAGGCCTGTGGTACAGTTTGTCACAAGCACAAGAGGTACTAAGGATCTGTCGCTATTGTTAAAACATCTGTTCATCAGTCAAGATGCAGTGAACCTTATTTTTAGGTGCTTTGTGAACTTGTTAAGCTGCTGTTGAAGGGTAAAGGAACTGTACAAACTCTCTTTACTCCAATCCTTTGTACAGTCCACGGTCAAGGTGATCTAATGAAGCTATAATTAGGGTACTGCTGCCCTGTAGTTATTTCCAGCAGCTGAGCAGCCCATAGGGCACCAGTGTTAGTAAACTAGGAATAACATAGAAAATGCAGTCCCAAATGTGTGGGATTATGCTACATAACTGCAGTTTTGGTCTCTGATCCTTTGTGCTGCTTATTCCTGTTGTGCCCATGCATTTGACATTTCATTTGATGAATAAGGCCAAGTGTTGGGTCCTGCACTTGGGTCACAACAACCCCATGCAATGCTACAGGCCTGGGAAATTGTGGCTGGAACGCTGCCTGGTGGAAGAGGACCTGGGAGTGTTGGTCACCAGCTGGCTGAATATGAGCCAGCAGTGTGCCCAGGTGGCCAAGAAGGCCAAGAGCATCCTGGCCTGTATCAGAAATAGTGTGGCCAGCAGGTGTAGGTAAGTGATCCTTCCCCTGTACTCAGTACTGGTGAGGCCACACCTTGAATACTGTGTTCAGTTTTGGGCCCCTCGCTACAAGAAAGACATTGAGGTGCTGGAGCATGTCCAGAGAAGAACAACGAAGCTGGTGAAGGGTCTGGAGCACAAGTCTTATGAGGAGAGGGTGAGGGAATTGAGGTTGGAGAAGAGGCTGAGGGCAAACCTTATTGCTCTCTACAGCTACCTGAAAGGAGATTGTAGCGAGGTGGGTATCAGTCTCTTTTCCCAAGTAACAAGAGATAGGACAAGAGGAAATGGCCTCAGGTTGCACCAGTGGGGGCTTAGATTGGATATTAGGAAAAATGTATTAGCTGAAAAGGTTGTCAAGCATTGGAACAAGCTGTGCAGGGAAGTGATGGTGGAGTCACCATCCCTGGAGATATTTAAAAGATGTGTAGACGTGGTGCTTACGGACATGGTTTAGTGGTGGACTTGTTACGCTAACAGTTGGACTTGGTGACTTAAAGGTCTTTTCCAATGAAAATTATTCTATGATCTGTGACTTTTTCCTTCAAACAGCAGGAAAAGAGAGGGTCTGGATATAAGTAGTGCCTCTTTCTTTCCTTCCCTTCCCTTCCCTCCCTCCCCTCACCACTGGTGCTCCCTCCTCCTCCATATAAAAGGAACAGAATAGAAATAATCATTTGACATAGGAGGATCGCTGTTAGCCTTGGAGGGTGGCATGTCCCTCCACTGAGGGGGAGTGTGGTGGTTTGACCCACGGTGGGACCATGCGGTCCTGCATTCACTCTCCCTGGTGAGATGGGATGGGAGTCACAACAAAGGGGGCACAGGATTAGGAATGAAGGACAGGGACGGCTCATTCACCAGTTATGGTCATGGGCAAAACAGACTCAAACTTGGGGAAGAAAAATCAATTTAATTAGTTGCAAACCATCTGAGTAGACAAAACAACCACATCTTACAACACCTTCCCCCACCCCTCCCTTCTTCCCGGGCTCAAATCACTTTGCTCTCTACTCTTACAACACCTTCCCCCTCCCCTCCCTTCTTCCCGGGCTCAAATCTCTTGGCTCTCTATTTCTCTACCTCCCCCCCTCCAGCAACACATGGGACAGGGAATGGGGTTACAGTCACTTCACCTCTGTGGCTCTTCCCAGCATGAAAGTCCAGGAACAAA
>NW_010339069.1:0-25110 GCF_000700745.2 Antrostomus carolinensis
TTCTTTTGGGTAAGATATATTTTATAATGAAAAAGCATTAAAATTTCCCCCTTTGGGAATCCTGGCTGTGATAAGCTGAGCTATTATTAAATTTCCTGCATGAGTCCTTAAGCTATTCTGCGCTTCCGTAGCACTTTCCATTAGCTGTGTTCAGAGTGCTTTGCCGTGGACATCAGACTTATTACTTTAAAGAGTGACTGCAAGTCACACAAAGGAAGATGTTGTGGGTCCCAACCTGCTGCTTTGATCAACACAGACAAAATTGCACTTCTGGTTGATCTGACTGCATTTAATTATGGTTGGTCTCAATGATCTTAAAGGTTTTTTCCAAGCAAAATTAGTCTATGATTCTATAATGATAGTGAAACAAAGTTGAAATATGGTCCTGAGGGCTGTCCCACCATCAGGACAGCTCCAGGGAGATCTTACAGAGGCCTTCCAATACCTGAAGGGGGCCTACAAGAAAGCTGGGGAAGGACTTTTCATAAGGACAATTAATGACAAAACAAGAGGAAATGGGTTTAAGCTGAAAGAGGGGAGGTTTAGATTAGATATTAGGAAGAAGTTCTTCACTGTGGGGGTGGTCAGACACTGGAACAGGTTGCCCAAGGAAGCTGTGGCTGCTCCCTCCCTGGAAGTGTTCTCGGCCAGTTTGGATGAGGTTTTGAGCATGGTCTAGTGGAAGGTGTCCCTGCTGCTGGCAGGGGGGTTGGAACTGGATGAGCTTTAAGGTCCTCCCTTCCAACCCAAACCATTCAATGATTCTATGATCATCTATATTATGCAAATGTTGGAATGATATGGCATGGTTTTGGCTCAAGCCAGCTAGCACTGCCCTGGACAATACAAAGATGATGTTCTGGGCTTAGTTCCCCCAGGGCAATATTGCTGAGCCTGCGTTAGGTTTGACTCCTTAGGATCATCATAAAATCATAGAATGGTTTGGATTGGAAGGCAACTTTCCAGGTCATCTAGTCCAACTCCCCTGCAGTGAGCAGGGACATCTTCAACCAGATCAGGTTGCTCAGAGCCCTGTTCAACCTGATCTTGAATTTTTCCAGGTGTAGGGCTTCTACCACCTCTCTGGGCAACCTGTTCCAGTATTAGATTAGATCTTAATGCCATTAGGTGCAAACTAGGTGAACCTGGAAAGGGAGTCAGTGGTACTGGACCAAAGACAGATAAAAAAGCTAAATCTAGGTTGACATAAAAACATGCATTTTCCAGGGTTCAGTTCCTGATTGAGAAGAGATAATAAACTAAACCTAGACTGGGTTTGATTCACCTGTTTAAGCTAAACTGGCGTGTCCTGGTAGAACAAGAGTAGTTGGTGCTCATGCAAGGAGCTTGGGAGGTTAATGTATACAAGCAGAAAGAGGACTTGGGGGAATGTTGTCAGTAAAAACTTTGTCTGGTGAAATTTCAACTGTGCAAAGTAAACAATAATTTCTATAGGCTTTTGTAAGGATTTAGGTCTTTAACTACTTCCAGGTTTTTGGAAATCTCCCCTATGGAATGAGGATTGATATAAACATGGCAGGGACAAAGAAACGCACTCATTAGCAAAAGCATAAAGAGAGATATACAGAGGGAGCTGTTTAGAAAGATATTTGGGTATACAAAGCATTAAGAATAATGACAAAATAATTTCACTTTGCTGCAGAGAGCAATACCTTGGCACCTGCTTAAATCTGGATGGTGGACAAGTGTCTTCTGGCTTGTGCAAGGCTAATGAGGCTGAAGATGTATGTAAATATAGGCTGTTTACTAGGGAAGAGGACGTTAGTTGAGGAAATGAATAATTTCAGAGGGTATAAACTAATCAGAGATGTTTGGAGAAGGAAGATGCTCATATAATTGGATTTGATCCAAAGGGTAATGCAATCAAATGATAATGAAGGCCGGTTGTTTATCACCTGTTGTAAAAGAGTTGTCTGGGCAGAGAATAAAGAAAGAAATAGTGTTATGTCTCTATAATAAGAACCTCCAAATAACCTCTTATAGATTTGTAAGCTTTCAAACAAGATGGGATAATGAGATCTTCAAATGTGACCTCATGGATGCCATTGTCCTTTCAGTTTCACAGTCATCTCTGCACTGACTCTATTCCATTGGGTTTGATGACAATAAATCTTACCGTATAGAATCTTATTAAAATTATCTGTGAGTCAATTCTGTAGCTGAAGTTCCCAGAATTGCACTGATTTAGAGTCTTGGAGAGTTTGACGCCATACTTAAAGTAATAATGATGATGATAATAATAAAAATTGTTTCTTAGTTTTTTATAGGACTCTATGAGATGGTTAAAAATGAACCTCTGTTAGGAATCATCCTGGCTTTTAACTAAGTGCACTCTCTGTGGGCAGTTTAGAGACTGGAAGAAACACAAGTTTCTCTGATCAAATTGTTTTTACAAACCAGTGAGGCTTGCAGTTGCTTGCAGCTTTTTTGCATCTTGTGAAAACCCCTCTTTTGTGACACTCCCTAGGATTTTGGTTGAGAAGCCACCTCCTAGCCAGCAACACATGAAAGGGCTGGCACCTTCATCTGACTTTCATTAACCTCTGAACCCAAGCTGGATGCTTTCAATAAAGCTTCTATTTTCTTTTTTACCATAACACTGAGACCTGTTGAATTCTGACCTGGTATTTTTAGTAGATGAGTGGTATCATGAAATATGCTATTAGTCCACAACTCTGCACACCTCAGTTGAATTCAGAGTCTTCACATAGACTTAGCTCACAGGCTGTGGAGAGAATTACTGAAGTACCCATGCATGCAGTTGCCTTGGCGGTAATCCCCGTGGTTGTAGCTTTGAATCACGCTAGAAACAGCTCATCCTTCTGAGGTAAATTAAATTCATTACTCTGTAAAGGTCACTTTGAAGGAACTTCAAAAAAATGGAAGCCTGCTCTGTTGCTTTCCGTAAGAGATGAAGACTGGTTTCTCTTCCACTTTCTGTCACCTATCAATCAGAGTTGGGATTCACTGGTGCTAAGTACCTGATAAACCATTTGGAGATGGTTCTTGCACCTTTAGCCTCTTTTCTCTCCTAAGTCTGACTGCTCAGGAGCCTCATTCACTGCTGAGGAACCAAGGTGCAAGAGATGGGGGGGCCACCCATAGAGGCCATGGCAGGACCAGGAAGCTAATTCAGATCCTCCAAACTTGCGTCTGGGCCTCTCAACTTTATTTTTTTTCTGGACAGTCTTGCACAATGAGTGACACACTGTTTATCACAGTCCACATGGTTGCGTGTCTGTGTTGGAAGAATACAGCTTGTAAAACATATTCAGATCATTGAGGCAAGTTTCCTCAGAAGTACTTTTCCTTCCAACGTTATAAAAATGATGAACACTGTGGACTGAGCAATCCCAGTTCTCCAGGGATCACTTTCCCACCCAGAAGCATCATATGCTCCAAAGCTGAGTAGTTCTCCTACAAGAAAAATATGCATTTCCTCATCCTGATGATAATTCTCTTTACAGAGACTATAAAATAAAGGCATTTGAGGGATGAGAGAGCAAAAAAAGCAATCTGTGGAATATTTTTGTTTATCTGAAGTACTTTAACCATCAGTATTGAAAGAGACTTTTTTTGGGTGTTAAACTGTTTAAGAAATGCTTTTGAGATCTCCAGAAGAATGAACAAAGAGGACGTGCTGTCTCAAATGTGTGAGTGCGTGGAACTTCATTTTTCAGGGGCCAGACATTTCTCTTCCTAGAAGGCAATAAGCTTGGGGTAGCTTTTTTTGTTGGGGATCTGGGGTTTACCTAGAAGCTAATGAAATGGAATATGATTGTAGAAAGTGAGGAAGCTTGACGAAGAAAAAACAAGGTGAAGAAAGAGGTGTAGAAAGTGTGAAAATACTCAAGATATCAGGGCATTGCAATGTGTGCATAGCTAGTGGGAGAAACCCCTCCCAAATCTTTCTGTCCTCTGGAGAAAACATTTTGGAAGCTCCCTGACATTTCCCACTTACTCTGGTCTATGAACCAGCAAATTCATGTGAAATTCATGGCTGTCATCTCCAGATTCTACACTGCTCACCAAAGTCTGTGAACAGCATCCAGGCAAGTGAACTTTTCTTAGATGAGTGTTCATCTGATCAGAAAAAAGTTCATGGACAGGGAAAAGAATGGATTTGAATTTTAATTATTATTATTATTTTTTATTAATTTTATTTTTATTTTCATTGCCTCTTTGAGATTGTGCAATAAGGTTGTCACGTAAGGATATGGGACATTGGATAACTGGAGTAATGGGATGAAGAACAGAAGCTATGTTGGGATCAATCACAAGGAAGCACAGAATTGTATTTCATTGTGGTTTTCTTCATCCCTTTTACTACCTGGTCTGAGATTATTAGAGGAATGGGGCAATCATAGAATCATAGAATGGTTTGGGTGGGAAGGGACCTTTCAAGATCACCCAGTCCAACCCCCTTGCAGTGAGCAGTAGCATCTTCAATCAAATCAGGTTTCTCAGAGCCCTGCCCAACCTGACCTTGAATGTTTCCAGGGGCTAAGGGGTGTTTGAGGTGAACCCAAGCAGGATTAGAAGTCTGAGTCCCTGAGCTCCCTATAAGATCCATAGGGTTGAGTTCCTAGTGGTCAGGATCTCCATGGATCCACCAGAGTCCAATTTCATCACTGTTCCAAGTGGTCATGGCCTCGATGATGCATCATGGGTTACCATCTGCCTGTGCACATCTGAGTCTGGTCTGTAGAGGCAATGAAGTGTTCCACCTAGATCTTAAGCTGCTGTGGACCACTTTGTGGGAGATAATTTGTATGTGTAGGAGACATGGAACCTGTTACCATGCCTCAGCTCTGTTTGCGTTGCGTGTCTTGCAAAGTACCAGCTGAGTGCACTGGGTTTGGCACAGTCTTGTAGGTCTGACTCAGCAGGTATTGCGTGCCCACAGAAGCTCGTGCTGTATTTGCAAGCTATGAAACATCCACCTACATGTTCATGCTCTGAACATACTGCTCTGGTAGGTGGTGGGACAACCTCCCCACTGTATCAGGCATTCTGAAGAGAAAAATACCCCATGTATACGTGAGTAAAAATGTCTTAGACCCACAGAGACACCACATGGGGTTGAGGACAAAGTGCTGTGTAGCTTTGACATTCATAAATAAAACTTTTCAGCTTTTGTCTTATAGCAGTGGAATGCTCCATTATAAAATGACTTTAAATTCAAAGTTGAAGTATTAACAGCAGAGCTAAATAACTCCAGGACTGAATGAAATACTGAGTTTTGTGTCAAACAAAATTTCTCAAGTTGACCCAAAATGGGAAGTTCAGAATTAAGTAACTGTCAAAAAGCATTTTTATCTCGTCTACTGAATTCTTTCTTCCTCTCCTTTCCCCTCAGTTTTCAACTCAACCACTGAACCAAAACTCCCATTATTCATCCAGCTCTAGGCCAGCATTTGCAGAGAGCTTACAACAAAAGCATGGAGAGAAGCAACTCACCCTGTTAATCTCATCAATGCATTAACATAAATCTGGGGTGATAATGCATGTGTCATCATAGAAAACTCTTTCTTCAGCCTCTCAAAGGCAAAGTGGAGATGCGAGGATCACAGAATCACAGAATATTAGGGATTGGAAGGGACCTCAAAAGATCATCCAGTCCAATCCCCTTACCAGAGCAGGAACCTAAATGAGATCACACAGGAAGGCGTCCAGGCGGGTTTTGAATGTCTCCAGAGAAGGAGACTCCACAACCTCCCTGGGCAGCCTGTCCCAGGGCTCTGTCACCCTCACTGGAAAGAAGTTTCTTCTCAAGTTTAAGCAGAACCTCCTGTGTTCCAGCTCACACCCACTTCCCCTTGTCCTACCATTGGGCATCACTGAGAAGAGCCTGGTTCCATCCTCCTGACATTCACCCTTAACATATTTATAAACATTAATGAGGTCTCCCCTCAGTCTCCTCTTCTCCAAGCTAAAGAGCCCCAGCTCCCTCAGCCTTTCCTCATCAGGGAGGTGCTCCACTCCCTTCATCATCTTGGTGGCTCTGTGCTGGACTCTCTCCAGCAGTTCTCTGTCCTTCTTGAACTGTGGGGCCCAGAACTGGACACGATATTTCAGATGCGTCCTCACCAGGGCAGAGTAGAGGGGAAGGATCATGTTTTCAAGGTCTGTGCTCTATATCTGGAGTGACAACACTCTTTGTTTCAGTATCGTGAGAGGCGTTTTTGGAAAATCATCCCACACAGAATTGTGGGCAAAAGCATAGACAGTAGAGAAAAAGAAAACAGTAGTCTTAGGTCTTAAAGTTAAGTTAAGCTGAAAACCAGACTCAGCAGTGGTGAGGAAACCAATAAGAACATCACTTAGATAACAGCACGTAACCGTAGAGATAGTACAGATACGAGCATGAGCTGTAACATCCTGTATAAGAGGATTTGGCTGGAAAGGAACAACCACAAGAGAGGGTTAGTGTGATTTGAGTTAAAAGAAGTGATGGATACTGTCTGAAAAACTTGCCTATGCAGAGAAATGGCCTCACCCAAGGGACAAAACTCAGTAAAGCTGGCTGACCTAAAAATTGTTAACTCTCTGCGGTTGGCTTGTTCTCGTATTTGTATTTGCACGAGAGGAACTGGAGGCAGGATGCTCTATGCTGAGTGAATCTGTTTTTTGTAATCACACTGCATTTCAAATGCAAAAGTAAGCAATGACTTCAGTCTCCAGGACTCTCTTCTGTCCCTGACACCCTCACTACATTGAGGCCTCAAACATCCTGAGATCTGACTCCCCTCATGAAGAAAAAAATCCATAGAAGTCTAGAAAGATCCTTCAAGGCTTGCAGAGGTAAAGCCTTGGAGCAGCAACAAAGACAAGGAGGGGCCCTGAAGGACTCATTTTGGGTGGCATCCCCTTCTGATGGCTATAAGCAAGGAGCTTGATATTAGAACAGAGATACCTTCTCTGTCCCCCTTGTCTCTGGTCTAAAACTTTCCCTAATAATTCCTCCTCTGAGCTTGCTTTCCTCTCTTTCTTTGTGCCAGACCATTCCTCTTGCATCTTCACTGTGACACCGAGGAAGGTGATGATTATACAATAATAATAGTAATTCTACTGATCAGACTTAATAAATGATAAGAGCATTTTAAGCACTCTATGGATGAGACCTCTCTAATCACTCGAACTGGATATTGATGCCCTGGTGCACTGAAAACCTCTCATGTAGTCTCCTCCCAACAGACAATGTCTATTCTTAACAGCTCCTTGTCAAAATAAATGAGAAAGACTGAAAAGTGAAGGGGAGCTGAAGGGTAAGGGCACAATTGATTTAAGTTGCAAGAAATTTCTGATTAGACACCAGAAAAATAAAAAAAAATTACGGTGACAGTGGTCAGAAAATGAAACAGGGACCAAGAAGTTGTGGAATATCCATTCCTGGAGATACTCAAAACTCAAGAAAACATGGCCCTGAACACACTTTGAAGTTGAATCTGATGTTAAAATTGGCCCTGATGTTGGACCAGATGATCTCTGGAGGTCCTTTCCGACTTAAATTGCTCCACAGGAATGTAACAAACCTACGATAGGCTTCTTCTAGACTTGCCAGCTGCTATTGTGTCCTCTTGGTTGCCTGGACCTAAGTCTTCTAGAGGGGATTGTTGTTTCCAGTTTGAGATGTAGTAGTGGGGACTACTGTGCACCCAAATATCACTGTATTGGGGAGTAATCACTAATCCAACAATATGTACATATGTGGAATGCAAAGTCTAAGAAGATATATGGAGAGATGTGTATATACATGTCCTCAGATGGCTTAGTGTTAATGGACTACCACAAAAACCTTGGTCAAGAATTTGGCCATTCTGACATTTTTAGAAGTCCCTAGTTTATATCTAAGGGTTTCTTTTTATGCCAGAATGCTTTTCCAGATATTCCCAATCTTGCTGCTCCATGAAAGTCCCATTGCAGGTCTTTTGAAGATGAGGATGATCTCAACACACTGAGGGGAGAGGAATAGGGAGAGAAAAAGAAGATTCTAAGCCAAAGCCATCTTACCTCAACCTCACATCCTGATAACTAGTTTATTTTCCCAGTGAATGAGACCTTCTCATCTCATTACCCATATGTAAATCACACTTTTCCTCTTGCTGGCTGGTTATCCTTATCTGTGGCTTGTGAGTCCAAGGGAATCGGTGACTTGGCATAATAACCAGCCATAAGTGTCACACTGAAGTTTCCAGAGGCACTTCTTTCTCTCTGGAAAGGTATTCCTTTTAGCACCAGGGCTAAAAATAAGCATTAGTGAGGATGTAGTGGCCTCTGGCTGTTTAGGACAAATTAATGGGGCAGCTTGCTTCAAGTCACTTAATTTTGTACTCTGAAGAGAAGATGAGATGTTTCTCCACCCTACTTAAAATTTCCAGTAGAGTCAAGGAGCAATTTAATCACAATGTATGGACCCCCAGAGCACATACATTGCTATGTAACCCCACTCTAACCAGAGTTTACCCGTGGTCTAGCCAATGAATTTTGGGGAAGTGCTCAAGATAAAGTAGACTTTTCTGTCACTGAAGCCCAGGGGTTATTTTTCAGTGTGGAGTGAATTTTGGGTCCATTATACTTTCAGGAAGATTTACAAAATAATCTTTACCCCAAACCCGTAACAAGATAAGAGGTGATGTTGTTGGAGGGGTGAATGAACAAAGCAGGACTGGGCTAAATCCAAGAGAAGGCAAAAAACCTCCAATTGCTGTAATTAGCTGAGGGACTGAGGGAAAGATATATTTTCAGCGTGCCTTTTGCAGCATTCCAGATGTTTAACTTTTTATTTCTTTGCAGAAACTTAAGACCCCATTCCCAAAAACCCCCAGATACTTTTGCCTAGGGAAATGATTCAGAATCCAACAAAGACGTGTTTTCCTCACTGTGAAGATTAGGACTCTGTGGCATCGTGCCGGCAGATAGGAGCTGACTAGAAAAAATGTGTGCAATAATAAACAAGAATAATTGTGTTTGATTGGATGGTTCCCTCTGGATTAGACTCGTGTCTGCTTTTCCTTTTAGCTTTTTCTTGCCAGACACTCCCCCAAATAATTCTCACTCCCCTTCAAACGACGTTTCTGGTTCTTGTGAGTTTATTGTAGGTTTCCCAAGAGCTGGCATTCTCCTCTCAGGACTCCACTCCTAAAGTCCTGTGGTTACCAGAGAAGCCAGCTTTCCTTCAAAACCAAAATTAAATTTCCAGTCCTCATGGTTGTGGAGAAAAACTAAACATGTCTCAAGTCTAACCTGAAGTCAAATATAATATGATCTTTTTCTTCCCAAAAGCAAAATAGGAGATCATGTTTTATAGACTTGACTCAGGATTGTTGATACAAAGCAGTTATCAAGAGCACAGGCAAGCTGGCTCATTTTTAAGCAGCATTTGATGTGTTTGTGACTGAATTTACACACTAGGGTCACCTACAACAACCCTGAAGATCTTCTGTGGTCTGGTGTCCCCTTTCTCAGATTTCCCTTCTGCACTTTTAGGTCAGGATTCATCACAGTCACTGCTGTTTCTCTATAAGTAACCAGAAATAGCAGCACACTCCATTTAGGAAAGCAAGTTTTTACAATGGAGATACAGATCAGGGAAGTCCAGACAGCATCAGGATCCAGCTATGGCACTATGTAATGTTGGAAGAAGAAGAAGAAATAAGTAATTTAATAATAAAATACCAGCTGCTGTTTTATTAGTACAAAAAGTTATGTGCTGCTTATTTCTCCAAACACTCCCCCATGTAGACCAGGCAGCTGTACAACTAATTTTGCCTGCTTTATTCAGGAGAAGGAGGAGAAGGTCTGGGATTTTGTTAGGAAAGGGAGCAAAGTGGAGCCTGTGGCAAAGACCATTGATATGGAGTAACGCATGGAAGACCTGCACCTACCTTTCTTAGTACTAAAGCTGCAGGAGATCAAACATCCTTATGAAGGTGCAGGTTGAAAACAAAAGGTGGTAGAATTTCAGACTGTGCTTAGTCCAACTGCACCTCTGGGAGGTAGGTCTAGGAAAAAGCAAGGAGGGACAAACGTAAATAAAAACCCTTATGAGGGCTATGAAACTCTCTGATACAGCTTCTGAACCTTTGAGCTCCAGCTACCACATGTATTTTATGGGAGTGCCATCTCTTACTTAGCCTCCAGGTATATCTGTGATCTTCCTTTGTGGACAGCAGAAGAGCTCTGGGGCAGGGAGACATCTCATCCATGTTGCAAAATGGAAGATCCCTGGAGTATATTCAGGAGCTGATGATGCACAGACCATAACAAAACCAGGAGGGAGGGAAGTTTTTTCAGCAAGACTTCACTTTACTTTTTTTTTTAAAATTTATTTTTTTTTTCTGTGATTACAGTCACCAGCAAGGACCTCACTTCATGTCACAGACCTTTTCCAGTTTAAATCTTCTCCCTTTTTTTTGTGCACCATATCCTGGCTGGTAGTCTAAGTACCTCCCTACTAACTGAAGTTGCTGTGTAAATCAACATCATCCCTTGGAGCTCAGTGGCATTATGCTGATTTACTTGCGTGCAGAGTCTGGCCATGCCGTTGTGTGTGATTTAAACAAGATGTTCCTCAGGCTTAGACATAAGTGAATAAATGATGCTTGACATTTTGGAGAAGCTCATATTCACTAAAAAACATTTCTTGTTCCAACAGACTCACACTGGTCGTTTATTCACTTAGTTCCTCTACGAGCTTTCTCCTGCTCCATTGATCTTACCTCATTACTATAATGTTTCCAGGACTCTCATGTCCAGACATTTTACTTCACATGTGAGCTAAATCTTTCTTAGTCTGATCTCAGGTTCCTTCAGCAGATTTTGTCTTCTAACTGAACTCTCTGTGAATCTACAATTATCTACTTTTAGGTAGGAACCAAACCATGAGGAAGCGTTGGATTTGCATAGGGTCAGTGACATCTCTTTCATTGAGACATGGTTCCCTCCATTCTATTTGGAAGATTGATATCGTGTGTGTTTTCAGTATCAGGGTTCCTTTCCTGTTCTGTGACCCCAGTGCCTCATAGAAATCCTTGATATTCACTGCTGACCACTCAGATCATGGTATGGGAGAGAGTACAGAGGATTGGCTTGCACTTGTCCTGCCTGGAGCTGTCATGGGTAAAAAATAACGCCTACAGTTGGGTAGGAATTATTTCCCAGCTACAGCCTAACTCCTGGGCTTTCCTACAGTGAGGGATCTCATGTACCAGATGAGCCTTTCAGCTCATGACCTGAAAAGGGACAGTTTGGATCATTGGAGATATTATTGCTTTATAGACTGACTTTGTATCCAGAACGATGTTATGGTTCCTCCAAAAAGGTTAATCATAGCATGAGGGCTGATATGTTCAAATTCTGGTGAGCTGAGACATCCTCCAGGATTTTTTATTCATGGAGGAGAGAGGAAGGACTGCAGCAATATTGGGGGAGATTTGGAAGGAGACAGAGGCCTTGCAAAAAGCTTGAAATTCGAGATTAGAAAGGATCCTCCACTTAATTCCTTCTCAAACTGGTAGGAATTGGGCATCGAGTAGGAATGAGCAGTATTTAAAAACCCGAGTTAGAGGTTCCTGCTTTACAATGATGATATTGGTATGTTCCTATCTCCCAAGTAGGCCATAAAGCACATTCAACAAGTATTACATGAGCTATTTTGATGTTGGAACTGATAGATATACTCCAGATAGACTCACTGAGTAGTCTAGTTGGCTCACAACCTACTGCATAGGTGGCCGCAATTTACCACTCGATGAAGCCCTCATCCCTCACCACACACATGCAGAAAACAGCTTGAAACGTGGTTTGCAATACACCTGCTGCTTCAGATAAATCATTCACCATTGTTGCATCCAGTGTTCCTCCTACACAAGATTTATACAGTGCTGCATATAAAAACCAGCTGTTAGCACTTTGGCAGATATCAATCCTTCTCTTCTCCAAAGGGGGATTGCTTCCAAACAGACATAGTTTGGATTTAATTTCTTTTTCTTGCTAAAAGTTTGGCTGCTTAGATGTCCTCTATTTTCCATGGGCAGATGAAGGTACTTCAGCAGAGCTAATATTACTTGTTAATCTTTGTGGTATTCAGTGGAGCACAGAGAAATGGAAAATTCTTCGCAAAGTTTTTGTTCTTCGAGAGAGAACTGAAGAGAATTGGAACTGCCAATTGTTCAGCCAGCGGCAAACTGAGACTTCTGCTTCTCATGGGGGAAAAATATGCATGTTTTTATGTCAACCTAGATTTAGCTTTTTTATCTGTCTTTGATCCAGTACCACTACCTCCCTTTCCAGGTTCACCCAGGTTGCATGTAAGAGCATTAAGATCTAATCTAACACTAGAACAGGTTGCCCAGAGAGGTGGTAGATGCCCCATCCCTAGAAACATTCAAGATCAGATTGGACAGGGCTGTGAGCAACCTGATTTGGTTGAAGATGTCCATGCTCATTGCAGGAGAGTTGGACTAGATGAACTTTAAAGGTCCCTTCCAACCCAAACGATTCTATGATTCCATGATTCTATGATAATCTCCCCCTGGTTGGGTTGAACTGTTGGCTCAAAGTGCAGAAAAGTATTGAAGGAGAAAAACCATCTTACCAGGGAGACTTCTGGCACCATGGGTGGAAATAGAATGGCTGATAATGTAGGGATATGCTTAGGTGCTCAATGAGGAGAGGTTAAATTTGTGGTTCAGCCCAACTCCAGGCAGAATGCACCCCACTCACCTTTGTTCTGCCAGCTGTTTGCACCAACAGTTCTCTGCAGGAAAACTCACTGTGCTGATCATCTTCCTTTCTGCATCATGGGCAAAATGATTCTGTCTAATCAGACATCCTGCATATGATCAACATAGGAGATGCCAACATCCCATGTTGCCCTCGCTTCTCCCATGCGGCATAGTGAACCTGCTACACAAGCTACCCCAGGAACTTTTGGGATGGTGCAAAAAGTCACATCTTCTCTGGCTGGTGGTGCCTGGGGAGAAAGTAGCTGGATGCTGCGGAAGCAGCAATGCAGGATGTGGGCAGTTGACATCAACTGGTATAATCCACAGTTTGTAGAGCACAGGAGGGCCTCAATCTCATGTAGGACTGCATGAGGCAAGAGTCACCACTAATTTGGGCCTCGTGCATAACAAAAATTGAGTGTTTAGCTGTGGGCACTCTGAATCCATTTAGTTTTGGAATGATTAAATGAGAAGGGGAAAGCTACAGGAGGAATGAGTTCCAAAGAGTGCTTGAAAGTACTGAGCAGTCTAGCCAGTGGGGATGACATTCTGTAAAGGTCTCCACCAGTTCAGTTTTATAGTGATCATATTTCATACCCACAAGGAGCAACATTTGCTCGTGCCCAATTACAGCCTTCGCTCTCTGTGAGGGCAGCGCTCCAGGGAACCACCCTGCATTGTTTCTGCTATGCTGGATGAAGGCATCACATAGCTGTGAATGGAACGAGGTGCCCCTCATGACACTGATACCGTGAATGTATCAGGTGGCATGACAACATCCTTCAAAATAGCCACTACAATCACATTAGGAGAACAATAGAGCTAGAAGGCATCATGCTTTGGGACTAGGGAGAGAGAAAAGGGTGATTTGGCTAATTTGCATTTTTGCCACTGCCTTATTTTGGTTCTGCAATTTTCTGCTGCATTCTCCAGCTGATGTTTAGGGTCATAACCAGAGAGATGTCATGCACCCTTTTACTCCAGTGAAAGTTCATGCAAATGTTGTTGGAAACAGTCTTAATGAGAGGTGAAGGGCAGGCTAAAACTTATTGAACTTGATCACCTAAACAACTGTTACCCACATGGTTGGTCATTTATCAGCTTGTATTGGGTTTGAAGACATTAACCTTGTGTAGGGGAAGAATTGAGGCCAGGATACCTGGAGGTGGATGGGCTGTAGTGTGCTCTGTCTTTTTCCTATCCATTCAGGTGAAATAAGGCCTGACTGAAAGCAACTATTTGAGCTACATCTGGCCTATCTCTAGCAAGCTCCAGGATTCAGGGTTGAATCTGTGAGTGAAACTTGCTTGTGTGTAAACAATGGGAATGGGATGGGAGTCAGACCTACTCCTGTATCGCACCAACGTAGCGTTGTAGACACCACCTGGGATAAGTGTGAGGAGCTCTGTAAGGGTGAACAGCTTCTGTGATTGTTCTTTTACCTGGATATTATCTGATACTGATCTTGAAGTCAGTGAATGGGTTCAAGATAATCTATACAGTAGCCCATCTCCTTCTTAGCCAAGACCTGTGAAGCTCCATCTGGAGCAAGCGTTTGTGCAACTCCTTTTGGTCAGCAGTGTTCCCACTCCTTGCTGCTGGGACCTGAGTGCTTTTTGAAATCAGGTCAATCATTCAACATTTATCCATTTAAAAGAGCAGAAAATGGCTACTCCCTTTTTCCACCTGTAGTCATTGGCTGGCTTTCCTGAAAATATTGCTGAAATGTGGTTGCTGCTGGAGTGAGGATACACAGAGTCTGTGTGATATGCTAAATTTTAGGGCAAGGAGTGCTGCTGCCCAATTCTTCCTCCTGTGCAAAGCACATTCTTGCATCAAAAGAAATGCCGTGACTGAACTCTGGGAGGAAAGGCCTTAAATTTCAGCTTCAGTAAATCAGTTTTCTTATTTAGAAGCTGTTAGAGCTAAATTATGCACAGGGAGAAGGTTCTTAGCAGTTGAGATACTTGAATACTAATTCAAGTATGTCTCCAGAAGCTGTTGCTCATCAAGAAACATGGATGGGAGCTGACCAAGTTTGTTCCTGGTGCTCCTGAAAACCACAAGCTTAAGTGGGTATTTAAGCCATGATGTGTAAGGTCTTCCCAAAGGGTTTCCAGAGATGTAGCTCTGTATCCTTAATGATCTGGAGGAGCTCATGGAGTTCCTTCCTCATGAACATAGAGGAATACCTAACCCATGTCCATCTAAGGGTGCCCCAGAAGGACTTTTGAGGTTCTGAGGCAGGAAAAGACACAGAAGAAATATTTCATGAGAATCAATAAAGGTTTCTTTTTATTTTAATTCCCTTTTACATACACCTGTGGTTTGTCATTTTCCGCTCGTTACTTTGGTCCATACAGAAAGCAGAAGTGGAGGAATGTAAACCAAATGCCTGCCTGAAGACACACACAAGGCAACGCCCCCGTAACACATAGAAAGAAATCACAGTTTTGTCCTTTATGTTTTCTGGTTTTTCCCTCTTCTGAAGTGAAATAAGATCTTGAAAACCACTTCAGTGAAAGCGCTTGTGTTGGAGGGGGAAGAACACACCCCAGCTCCTTTGCCTCCTGCTCAAACTAGAGTAAAGGAGCCAATATCTCCAAAACAGATTCCCCAGGCAGAGCTTGGCAGATCACTGGGAATGGTTGAATCTTTTTTCTAATGCCCAGACCCCTTCACTTCTGGTGACCACTATGGCTGGGTCACCCTGAGATAAAGCAATGAGTTTTAGCAGTGGGTCTGTCTCTTTGTGCATACCCCAACTCATGCAGATGGTAAGAGTGTTTCTGAACACGAGGATGGACCAAGGAGATGAGCTGGGGTGATGGTGCTTGGCCATGCCTCTCCTTCCTCTTCTGACTTTCCTTTCCCACCAGCTCTACCTCATACAACCTGTCCTTTAAAACAATTTCACCTCTAAGAACAAATGGCTTCTTGCTCACCCTTCCCTGCAGCCCTCAAGGAAGAATGATTAATTTAGACAGAGAAAAAGAAAAAGGTAAAAGCTTGGCCTGGCAAGAAGCATTCCAGCTCTATATTTAGAAAGGCTCATGCTTGTTGTAATGCTCTGGTTTAAATAGATGCTGCTTCCCTGGTGAAGTCATTGTTTTGTCTTCTGTTTTAGGTACCTGAGGTCTGCCTGTTTGGACAACATCAGTCATTTAAACTTGTTTTAAGCAGTGTCTCAAAGTGAGTATTGTATGTCTATTTCAGAGGATGTAGGTCCAGGCATTTTGGAAACCCAGTGCACACTAAACCCATCTATTTCAAACATTTTAATCCTATGCCTTTTTCTAGCCAAATATCTACCATATCCTAAATCCTGACACGTAGAAGCTGACACCAAGACAAAAGCCTAATGAAGCATTTCAGGAGAGAAGATTGCCACTCAGACCATCTTCTACCTCTTGGTCTCTGCTTTCTGATCTTGTAGTGTTATTGATCTAAAGCAAAAAGAAACCCTGAAATATGGGTGGTAAGTAGGGTGCTGGGGACAGGGGAGATAATTTGTTTGAATTATTACCCTTTTCTTCTTCAGAATTTATGGATGAAACCCACTCCATGGAAAGCAACAAACATTTCGGTGTCAATTTCCATGGGGTCAGGATTTCATCCCAAATTGATGCCAGCACATCTGTGTTGTTGCATACCACATCACTAGCCCAGAATCATTAACCTTCAGTATAGAGAAGATAATCAAATACCATCAAATTTCTTTGCTAACGTGCCAGGAAAACAATTGATGTGATCACAGGGAAAAATTACTCTGTGGAACCCAGGAGAAACGCATCCAAATTCCATGTTCTCAAGTTGAGGTTCAAATGTAACTTTTTTTTTTTTTTTTTTCAGGTGAAAAGAGAAGAGAAAAGTTCCAGTGAGGATGATGAAGAAGAGAAAATTGTGCTGATTTGGTTAACCTCCCCATTTGCTCTTTCAAGACATCCCTTGTTTAGGAGAGAGCATAATTGTGCAATAGTCTACCCCTGTCAAATCTGTGCTGGATAGGGAAGTCTGCCTGAAAAGAAGCCAGGATTATAAGACTTCCTAATTACTTATGATCATCTGGGTTAGCTCTTCCATAATTTTTTCTTTTATTCCTGGCCCTTTCTAGACTCTGAGCTGATTTCCAGCCCTTCCCTGCCTTGCTGGAGTCTTGCAAATCCATTCTGAATTAGGACAAAGCTTGTTGCACTCTGTTTTTGTAAACACTGCCTTTGGCTCCCTTAAGAAGCAGCATCGCTGCCTGTTGGTGATGAATGTCATCAAGACACATGGTCAGAGAGGAGATGGCTTCAGATGGGTGCAGTAATTACAACATGTCACAGATGCAAAGGCAGTTCAAGGGACAGTTCTGCAAGTGTGCCCTGAAGCAGCATTAATGTACCAACCTACAGAAGGGTGCAGAAAACACATGAGCAGATCAGAATATTAAATGTAAATTAAACAAGAATATTTAATAGCAGTGCACCAGCTCTAACCCCAAGTCCTCTGAAGCCAGTGGAAAGACTTTGCGTGAACTTCACAGGTCATACTGAATGGCTCAAGATCTTCTATGAGCAAAAACATGAGCGAGTTCAGTTGGAGGACGAAATGCTGTGCCAAGGTTTGCAAACCTTTCCCTGGTCTGTGGGAAAGGTTTCAGAGGAACCTTGATATTCCTTTTAATGCTCCCCTGTGACATTCTTTTCCCCACTTGCCTCCCAAGTCCTGGCAAAATGTTGGTGTTATCTTGAGCTTTGTATGCAACGGGGTTAGCTTAAACCTGGAAGACAGCATGAAAACCTGGAGGATCTGAGTTCACATGCAAATAGGATGGAAAAGAAAAGAAAGAAGAGGCAAAACAAAAAAAAATCCCTACCAATTGAAACAGCTGAGTGTGGCTCAGGAACAGACAAAACAGGATTCTTTCATGTGACAGCTGATACCTTGTGTGTCTTTTTATTTAATTCTAAACAGCAAGCCTGGTCTCTAATTCTCTGTAGAATATTTCTGTAGCTAGAGTTGGAAGTTTTATTTTAATTCCATTATGCAAATTGTACATGAGTCCTGAACTGTGGTCTAAATTCAGATCTGTTTTGCCTTGGCATTAGACTGAGTTAACTTGATTAACTTCAGTGGAGTAGCTCCTGCCTTCTGACAATGAATATAAAATCAAGATCAGGTCTGTTTCTAACTGTCCTGCCCAAGAGACTGGCTTCAAATGACTCTGCTCATTATAGCTATTCTGCCCACCACTGAATTCTACCCACTTGGGAGAAGCCAGACAGAAACCATCAGTGCACTCAACAGAACCTGAAGAAATAAACAAAAAATAACTTGGAATTACTATTTTATTGTTTATAACTCTTGTTAAGTGTGGTGTAAAGACAGAAAGTCTTTTTCATGCTCTCTGTGCCCTTTTCTTATCAATTCACATAGAATAAAAGACTATTTTGACAGAGGGACCTTCCACCTCTTCTGGGGTACCTGTGCTCTGAATGCATTGTGATGGGTATTATGAGAGTATGACACTGTGCAGCTCATCTGAGCAAATAATGTTCCCATCCTAATGCTCTGGATTGGTTTTGAAACTGAGAGTTGAGATTGGCTTCTAGCCATAAAAAAAGCCTGAATCTGCATCCAGTTAAAATGGAAAATGAAATGCTTAACCGAGTTCTTTAAAGAAGTATTTGAGGGATGTGTTGTAGGACCAATTTGGAAAAAAAGGAGTTAAGTGTAGAGAAGAACTCCAACCAACCTGAATTTGAGACTGATGAAGAGGACAAGGCTGTCCACTCTGCTGATGCCCTTTTTGTGGGCATCTCTACCCACTACGGACAAGCAGCCTCAAAGATCTAAAGTGGTCCACCACACAGCCTTATGCTGAAGGTGAAGTAGGTACATGGGAGTCTTCTAGTATTGCCAAAAGATCACATCTCAGCTCCAAATTCAACTACTGCACTTTCAGTAGAAAATACCTGCTCTAAAATCTTATAAACCATCTACAGACCAAAGATCAGCCAGTGAAGACGTCTATTAGCACTGACTAAAGAAGCACCCTGATTAGGACAACCTTTGCCTAAGATAAGACTTGATATATGTAGAGAAAATTAATTTGGGTTAACCACTAAATGAAGCCCATTAACAATATTTCTGTTTCAGCACAAGATTTCTTGATGTCTTTGAGCTTTAAATGACCAGTAAGTGGTCACAGGCCAAGGTGGGTTCTGAATTGCAAGTCCATGCATCTCTCTCCATCTTAACTCCTTCATGATGGCCTGTGGAAGATTTCCTATGGAGAGGTTAAAGAGCACATGGAAACACCAAGGCGACCAGATTTCTGGCTCAAACTTTCTGGCCAACTGAGCATTATCAGAAAAACAAAAAAACAAACAAAAATGTTGACCTGCATTTTTACCTTTTCTTTTCCCTTTATCTTTTTTCTGAATAAAAGCAAATTCAATCTGCATTTCCTAGGTGATATTTCTTTTTAGAATCAAAGCGATGGAGTTATGTTTTAATATTCTTCAGTTAATCATGTGTCTTTGCAACAACTCACCTGTATTTCCTTTTCCTCTCCCACCTTTAACTGAGAGTTACGCTTGAGTTTTGATTTTATGAGAGGCAACAAGAACAGTTGAGGTGGAACAGGATAAACCCAATAATTTTTATACCGATGGCAGTATTTGCTGCCTCAAAACAAAATGTTCCTTTGAGCCAACAGTATTTACTGTCCAGCAGGTTCAATCTTCCACTTCCATGAGCAAAACCAGCAGAACTGCCTTCCAATGAATGTCTGCAGAGATGGATATGTTCTTTATTTTAATTATAGAGTTTATGAATCATTATGTTTTACAGGCAAATTGAGGTAGCTATGGCCCATCATGGTGGAAATTTATTTATAGGGTCTTTCAATAAACTCATTTCCTTTAAAATTTAGTATTTTTCTGATTTCAAGACACCCTAGAGGAATGAGATATAAAATCTACTCTGTTTAGAGTATCACACTGGAAGCCTGAAAGATTCTGAAGCTGGCCAGGGATATCATATATGTCCTCTGTTTACTCTGCAGAACATGGCAGCCCATCAGCAATAGCAATAAAAATAATAATAAAAAAAAATTCAAACAACAAATCTGTTCCAGCATGAATCTTGTTGAAAAAAGTCAGTTCTCCTACACCTGCCTAAGGGTGCAACATGATGTCTTCTCTAGCAGGTGCTGTCAGCAGGGAAGTGGCATGGTGAAGATCTAGGCTGACCTGCCCATGGCCTTAAAACAAAGCTTCCTCAGCTGCTGAGCGGTTTATAACTTGCAGCCATCAGTGCAAAGCCAATTTGTGACACACTATGAACAGTTGAGGAGCCCTTACCCTCCAAGTTTGGAAAATATTGTCCCAGATATATATATATTTTTTATAATTTTGCTTCCTTTTACAGCTAAAATGTCATAAATTTCAGATAAAGCCAGAAAGAGAGGATGTGAATCACATTACTGCTGCATATCTTTCCATGACAAGGCACCAAGACTAGTCTTGAGCAAACTCATGGGCACCAACAGGTGGAGAAAAACACGTACACCAATAAGAAGCAACGTTGCACATGAAAAGACTTCACAGGTTCATACAACCTCTCCCTTAAAGGTCAACTCTTAAAGTGCTTTCTCTCATTTCATGCAGTCCTATCTCAGTTGAAAGAGTCATTGACCATAGTGAGAGATTCAGATGAGTTAAGGAAGAAGAGGAGACTGAGAGGAGGCCTCATTGTGGTCTAGAACTTCCTCCCAAGGGGCAGAGGAGGGGCAGGCGCTGATCTCTTCTCTCTGACCACCAACGAATGCCAGGAGCAGAGCAAAATGGCAGGAAGATGTGGCAGGGGAGGGTGAGGTTGGCCATGAGGAAAAGGTTCTTCAGGCACCCAGAGGGTGGTGGAGCACTGGACCAGGCTCCCCAGGGAGGTGCTCATGGCACCAAGCCTGACAAGATTCCAGCAGCATTTGGCCAAGGCCCTCAGGGACATGGGCTGAATGTTGGGATTGTCCTGTGCAGGGACAGGAGTTGAACTCCATCATCCTGGTGGGTCCCTTCCAGATCACAACATTCTATGATTCTATGATATACCCATCACTCTCTTCATCATTAGTAATTCATCTTGAAGCTTTCTAGGTGGAAGGTGTGCAGAAAAATCAGCCGTTGAAAAAGCAAGAGAACCCAACCTATAACTGAGGTTTCTTAACTTTCTGAAACATTAGATTCTGAAATGTAAAAACTTTTAAGCCAGCCATTGAGTTTGTCGAAACAATAAACAGGAATAAAAATTGGAGATCTTCCCTCTTAATGTATTTTCAGAGTTTAAAATAATGGAAACTTCTTACCAGCACTGTGGATGTTCTTCGATTTTCAGCCAATTGGCCATAAACAGATAAACGAAGCCAATCCCTGGCTGAAGAGTTCAATTTTGGGAGATCTTTGTGAACTGATTTGGCTCTAATATGTATCAGACAACAAGAAGCAGAGTTGAGGAATGGTGAGGAACAGGACAAGACATGATCTCATCTGAACCAAGACCAAGCAGTATATAGGTGTAAAAACACTCGTCTGCACATATCCAGGCAAAGCAGAAATGACAAGGATGCTGCCAAAAGTCATCCTTAAGAAATACAAAGCTGAAGAACATTTAACAGCTCTGTGTCCATCCAGAAAAGAGGTAGATCAAGTAGGAAGGACTCACGAGGAGAAGTAGACTGTGATGCTGTGGATGGGAATAGAAGAGGTGCTGGGCTTGTACCATGAGATGAACCTGCCAGGGCATGAGATTCCCTACCCAAACCCAGCATCTCTGTGGCACTGAAGAAGAGGACACCCATCCAGAAGGTGGGCAAGGAGATTCTTCCTCATGTGAGCCAGTCAGCTGGGATATTGCAGTGCAATATTGCCTGTGTCAGCCCAGCAGGCTTAGAGAAATGAGAGGGTCTATAGGACACCTGAGCATTACCAGGTGCTTTACAGAATAAGAAGAAAAGAGGCACAAAACTGGAGGAGGGAAAACTAGAAAAATACAGGCAGCTGGCTCCTTTGGACCTCCAACTCCTGCTAGAAGTGAACTTGAGAAAGTGTCTTTGCCCATGTGTTTGCTGCACATAGACTCCAAAACAACCTGCTCTCTCTGCTCCATCATGCCATGTTGGACCTGAAGCAGGATGAACACAAACTCTGCAGGGTTTGCAGTGGTCACTAGATGAATCACAGACAAATTCATCCTCAACTCACCACTTTTCTGTTTTTCATGGCCTTTGGGGTTATGTCTGTACTAGTAAGTGAGACAGAAGAGGAACTGTCACCCTAGGTAGGCTCAGACATATGGTTGGGGGTAAACTGTCCTTAAGAAATGCCCACATCTCCTGGTGGTGGAGAAAACAAAGGTGACCCTACTCTGAAGCTAGAAGCTTTGGCTAAGTGTAGCAGGACCACTCTGCTTTCCATTCCAGGGCAAATTGTGATTCCTTTTCTGTTTCTAGACATCATAAATCTAATCCCTTCCTTACTAAACTCAATGAAGGATGTCTTTGGGTCTCCACCTAATAGATCATGGCCTATACACTCAATCAAGAGTTTGTCATCAACTCAGGAAAGATAGGAACAGACTTTGTCAAACATACAGTCTTCCGTGCCTCAATGGCAGAGTTATTTCCCTGTTTTGATATCAGCGTTTTCCCAATTTTTTCATGAATATTGTTCATGCAGATGAACCCCAGAAATAAAAAAATCTATTATGTCTGATTTATAATTGAAAGGATTAAGAAAAATGTCTTCCCTCGTGCATGTAATTTTTATCTGTGTTTAACAACAGTTTTTAGACATTTATTCTAAATAATCCATCGGTGAATGCATTTCAGTGAGGGGTGTTTTATTTGTTTATAAATAATTTTATGGCTTTTGCTAATTCCTTGAACTTTGGTATGTGATTGTCAAATGTTGTTAATCTTGAATTCTCAGTAACAAACAAGCAAATAGTGAGTCACTAGTGTTGGGTGGTTTTTTTGTTTTGTTTTGGGTTTTTTGGGGTTTTTACTTTGTTCCAGCAGTGAAATGATACTAAGAATCTTCTTTGAGTGAGAAAATCAGGAGGGTCATTGCATCTACTTGGCAGGATTTAAGCACAACATACTTTTGGAAAGATGGAAAACCAGAGCCAGCATATTCAGTGTTCTTCTCCCTCATCAGTGGTTCAGCCACATGGGATACTAAATAATGCAGCTGTACACATTCTGACAGCTGACTCTTAATAACTTCTGCCCCTTTTGATTGCCTCCAGAAGCCATACCAGCATCTGTGAGGAAAAGACGAGCAGTTAGCATAGCTGGCCTGACCCAGATTTCTACAGAACTGGTTAGCTCTCCACGCCAAACTTTCGCTTGAGTTGACTTCTCTTGTAAGATTACTTAACTTCCCTGTAATACTATTGTTAGTATTGTTATACAAATAATACCACCACCACCAACAATAATGAGAGAGCAAGAAACAAGATTGTTCTTTGAAAACCTGACATTTCAATAGCTGCCATTTGGTGGTCCATGGTTATGATGAGTTTTGACTTAAGCTAATGACACGAAACAACAACAAAAAAAGAACAATACAAACAAATATTGGCTTTTAAAGATCTGCTCATGTGTGTTTGCAACTGGTGGAGAGGTACTTCAGTGCCTGACAGAGGATTGCCACTCAGCCACCAGATCTCCTACCAGTCTGAATCCAAAATTCAGAGATGTTGAGGAGATAAAGTTTTTCCTTCAGCTTCACTGAGCTTTGGATCAGGTCCTAACCTGAGAAGTTGTTTGAAGAAGGTATGGGATATAGACTCAAGATCCCAACTGCTCTTCTTGACCTCCTTCAGAGTTTTGAGAAAGTTAGTCCTTAATTTGCCCTCAAAAGACCAACTAATTGCAGTGACTGGATGCATCTCAGAAGTGTTGGTTGATGTGACCCAGCAGCTATATCTAAAAGATCAGGGTAAAGAGTAGATTATCCCATTCGCCCTACCTGCATCCTAAAGGACATCTGCAAATTTGTCTCTTTCCTATTCCATTTGAGTAACAGTCAGGTGAGGTCAAAATGCTCCAGGTACTAGAAACTTGCCAAGAAGGAAAAAAAGAAATAAGAAAAAAAAAGCACCATGAGGAGCTGAGTCGCTGTAGCAAGGGAATAGTGATGTTATGACAGGGGCTGAAGAGAAAGGAATACAGGAAGTTTGGTCACTGTTCCTAATTTCCCACTTCTGAGCATTTCTGAATCTTGCTTGCAATCTACCAGAGACCCTTCACTGGATGCTCAGCTGGTGTGAAAAGATCCCAGCACAGTGCACTGTTGACCAACAAGGATGGTACCTCTATGTCACTGCTGAAGACATGAGGTGTATCAGAAAATGACCTTTTGGCACACCTTGCAAAAGCCACCAGCAAGGGAAACTCTGCATGGTGACAAAGTCTCCCTGGTCTCTCTCTCTGTCTCCTTTAGGAAGGAGGCATTTCCTTGTGCTCTTCCTTTTGAAGGCAACACAATAACATTTCCTCATTTGAGCATCTCTAGGCAAACTCAATGACCTTGGTTGAAGTTATACTTGTTTACACCAGCTAAGATTCTGACCCAGTGTGCATATGTGTGTGTGACCAAACCACAAAGAATAGGACAGTTCAGAAGATGTTCAGAGAGAGACCATCCAAAAACAATTCCTGTGCTTTTATCCAGCAAATTTTGCCTTCAGATCTCATGAAGGTAAGTTTATCTGGCTGTATCCAGCAGCTTGAGCTTCTGGGTGATACAGGTAGACTGTTGATGGAGTCTTTCTCCTCTTGAGGGTTTGGATAAGCGAAAAGCAGGAAATGTAGAGAGGAGAATGAGAAACAATTTAAAGGTTTAAAAAAATGACTGACGAATGTTTCCATGAGTATCCACAAAAAGGGTGGGCTGAGTTAGTTACCCTCTGAACTGATTTTAGCCACACACACACATAGGCACACATACCCGAGATCTGAAAATCCCCCACCCTTCCTCAACTTGCCTGGTGGGTCCATCTCCACTGCTGCATCTGGAAGAACAAGAATGTTGTGCATTCTGATAACCACATTATCCATCCTAAAATTGCACTGGTTTCTGACTGGCTACTGGGACTCAGGTCATGGAAAGGAGAATAGAGTTTTCTGCCTGCATCCAGCAACCGTGAGCTGTTAACCCTGCTCACCCCAGAGGAGCATTTTGCCAAGGGAAGAACATGTGATAGGTTGCACCAAGCTGTCTGTGTTGGTCTGCAAGACCAAGCAGCTATGACCTCCAAGGGGTCTTGATCAGTGTTGTGTGTGTTACCAGGCAGACTTTACAGGGAAAGA
>NW_010339069.1:25131-26175 GCF_000700745.2 Antrostomus carolinensis
CAAACTGAAGATGCTGATGCTCAGGGTGGCTTGTACCCTCACAAGAAGATGGCACTGTACACTCCCCACAAGACTCTTGCTTTACTGGGTGAGACTCCGGTCCTCCTTGGCTGCCCACATTCTCCAAGAGGTCCAAGGACCACGTGCTGCTTTGCAACCCTCCCTTGTAAACTCTCAGTATCTCTGTTGTTCAGCAGGCCCATGGGTCTGGATAGCCCTGCCTCCACGAACACTAGGGAGACTTAGATCACTGAGTATATGTATGTGATCGACAGCTGGCCACTTTGGTGGCTCACTTTTTTTCCCCATATAACTTAACCTCTTGTTCCACAGAACAGAGAAACCATATGGAAACCCTTGGCATCCAGTGCGTGGCCTGATATTCTTTTGCCCACTAAATGCTCTCCAGGAATCTTTTTCATCCTTTTGTTTCTTTTTTTCTCCTCCTCTTTTTTTACATCACTGTCTCTCTCTCTTCTTCAACAAGTACTGTGGGTCTGTCTCCATCGTAAAGCCCAGAGCCATTCAGGTACTCCTCATCTTTGTTGTATTGCTCTGGTCCAGAAGAAGGCATGGAGTTTTCAGAAATGGAGCCATTTTTTACATAACCTGGCAAATTCCGGTGTCCATTGAGGGTCCCTGGTATAAGTCTCGTATTAAGATGGAGGGCAAGTGCCCCTCTTGTGGCTACATTTGTGATGCTGGTGTGGGAAACCATTGGTCCATAACTGTAGGTTGTGCTCCCACTTCGTGCTTTCCTTTTAAAGTCAAGTGCTAATGTCCACCTGCTCCATGACTTCTTTATTTCTGCTTGGACCTGAGAGACAAGAGGGGAAAAGAAAGAATGAGTGTGAGGAAAGAGGGGCAAAGAGTCATCAAAAAGGAGATAGTGACCACAAACAGAAATGGTGAAGAACTCTCTGGAATGTTAAATTGGAAAGAATAGGAAATTCACATTAAATCTGCCTTTTCCAAATGAAATATTTGACCTTGGGAAACTTGAATGCCTGAAAACATCTAACTGAAAATACCAGTTAACTCTTT
>NW_010339069.1:26206-30234 GCF_000700745.2 Antrostomus carolinensis
AGGAGTGAGTCATCTCAATGTACCATGAGCATCAAGTGTAATTGGGATGAACCACCTTCAGAGGTGCCTGAGTCTCTAAAAATTTCCTCTAGAAAAGAGTTAGCTGACTACTTTAGACTGCATGTCTCACTTTTAGATGGCTACAGTTAGTATGAGATAATTCCCCTTATGATATGAATTTCATCTTGGTTTTATTCCGTAGAATATAAGCAGGATATTTGGAGTTACATTTCCCCTTAAATTCCATAAACTTGGGTTAACCCAGAATTATATTGGGCCATGAAAGTAGCTCAGTTCTTTCTCAGTGTGCATCCACTGACCATCTATTTTCTTAGTTTGCAGCCATAAAAGGAATTAATGGAAACAAAGACATTAAAGCATAATATTCTGTGATTCTGTGATATCACTCTGGAAATAGGAAGAAAAAAGATAAAAAATTCTGGCCAATCAAAAGAACTTGTTGGTTCAGCAACTACTCCATCAATCCACTTTTCTTCCTGCCACAGATGTGAAATTAAGCAGCACTAAACAGCACTTGTGCTGGGAAAAGGAAAGAAAAACCACTTATTTTTTTTCTCCATTAACTACTTCCAGTAGCTCATTTGTTGGCATCATACTGACCTGGATATCTTACACCACCAAAACTGAGGGTATGAATTGTCTATATGGACTGACAGATCTTTCACTGAGTGCAAACCAGGGTTGCATCTCTAGAATAAGTGGGGATATGCTGATGTGCATCCTACTTTACCATCTGTTTGTGGAACTAACCTAACAAAGCAGGGAAATAATTAAGAAGCTGGTGACTTACCTCTCCATTGCAAAAACAGTATATGATGGCAACAAAAAATCCCTAGAAGGAAGAAGAAATGACATATTAATGTTGATCTTGCATGAGATATGTATCTTTTTCCTGATGGTGTTGCCCAGTGTCCCCGTGTTCCTCTTAAATCAATGACATTCTTAATATGCTTCATATAATGTGCGTAAGAAACCTTGCATGGTTCAGTAGCACATGAGAGATGGATAAACACATTTAAGATGAATGAGGGTAGGTTTAGATTAGATATTAGGAAGAAGTTCTTCACTGTGAGGGTGGTCAGACACTGGGACAGGTTGCCCAAGGAAGTTGTGGCTGCTCCTCCCTGGAAGTGTTCTCGGCCAGGTTGGATGAGGCTTTGAGCAACTTGGTCTAGTGGAAGGTGTCCCTGCTGATGGCAGAGGGTTTGGAACTAGATGATCTTTAAGTTCCCTTCCAACCGAAACCATTCTGTGATTCTATGATTCTAGGTAGACTACATAAGCCCTCTCCATGATGGTTTAGCTAACAGGTCTATTTTTGCCCCCAGATCTTTTGCAAAGTTTCTGAGATGGTGATGGGAACCTGGAAAGGTGCCGAGGTCTTCTTCACTGGAGGTGTTTTTGTGCATATTGGATAAATATTTCCAGTGTTTTACATGTAGCTGATCCTGCTGCAGCATGGGAAGATGGTCCTGATGAATTTTTCCAGCCCTAGTTGTAAGTGGGGCTGCCCATGTGTGAGGCAGAACTGGCTGAGTGGAATCAGCAAAGGAATTCAAATGTGAGCAAACCATCCACATATTTTTGTTGACCAATAGTTTACCCAAGTCTTACTGAGGTCACCCACTATTTTATCCCATCTGCACCCAACAGGAGTTGTGGAAGCAAATGAATCATAGAATCAGAATCATAGAATGGTTTGGGTTGGAAGGGACCTTAAAGATCATCTAGTTCCAACCCCCCTGCCATCAGCAGGGACACCTTCCACTAGACCAGGTTGCTCAAAGCCTCATCCAACCTGGCCTTGAACACTTCCAGGGAGTGCAAGCAAATGAATGCAAGCTTGGTCCCCATCTCCCTCACAGTTTCTCTAAACTGTCATCTGGCCCCACCCACTGTTCACCTTTCATGGTCCACACTGGTCAACCATGACGATAGGTGGTAGCGTGCAAGCCAAAAGTTAATCTCTCAGAGGAGTAATGATCAAACACTGCTGTGCTTATAGAGAGTTGTGTATTGTTATTATAACAATACACATTACTATTGTTATTATCATAGAGGTTGCCCAAGGAAGTTGTAGATGCCCCCTCCCTGGAAGTGTTGAAGGCCAGGCTGGATGAGGCTTTGAGCAACCTGGTCTAGTGGAAGGTGTCCCTGCTGATGGCAGGGGGGTTGGAACTGGATGATCTTTAAGGTCCCTTCCAATCCAAACCAGTCTATGACTCTATGATTCTTGCTGCTGTGTCTTATGTAGGACAAGCCCTGTAACTGAACCTACCTTTTGCCCAAAACTAGAACTGAGGAATCAATTCACAGGACTGAAAGACAACTTGGGACAAGCAAATCAGAAGCTAATATGAAACAACATCTATCTGTGAATCTCTACCAGCTTACGTTTAACCTGGATCTAAAGGGATTTATTTTGTGGGGCAAGTTATCTTTCAACAGGAACATTTTTTTGTTGTTTTTTTGTTGGACACACTGAGCCTTTATAGGTTGTATTTTGCAAATATAAACCATTCTGGATGCTAAAATACAGTCAAATCACCTTGTGAATGAAATTTGGTGTATTGCAAAAACAACCCCGCTTCCCAAGACAACACCCTCCACTCTCATTTCCCTCCTCCCCATGGAAATTCTTATAGTTGCCCCTTATTTTAAGAGTTACGATACCTGGAAAGAGTTGAACAGCATTTCATAGTGCATTTGAACTTGCCAAAGAATCCCTGACACATCTGTGTATGGCATAGCCATGAAAACAATATAGTGAACGCCAAACAGAGGCATAAGGACGAGGGTAGATTTCAGCAGCTTCCTGCAGCAATAAGGAAAGAGAAAGACACAGAGGAAATTAGGAGATGGAATGAACTTCCCAGCCAGGCTTCTCCACCTCATACCTTGGACACGAATTGCACACAATTTGTTGCTCACATGCTTCCTTGGCTAGGCTTGGCTCTCTTAAATTTACACAGGCACTAGTCCACCTGCAGTGTCAAACTGTTACTTCTCTCATGGCATGTGACACAACTCATTCCACCCCCCAACATATCTTGATGTCTTAGTCTAATCTTCTCCACATACATACCTCCATGTGGTGCTGCTGTAGGTATTGGAGATGAAGACACTGAGATGTCTTTTTTCAGCCCCAGAATATCCCCAGCTTTGGGTCAGGATCGTGGGTAAAGGTTGGAAGGGTGACTGGAAAGAAATGTGCACTGCTGCTTCCCGCCCTCAGCCTCTGACTGCCACTAAATCCTCTTGTCCCTTAAGGATGGATCTGCTTCAGCTTGCAATGACTGGACACGGTCCTACAGAACCTACAGTAGCTGAAACTGCTTTAGCAGAGGATGTTGGGCTTAATGACCTCCAGAGGTCCCTTTCCAACTTCAATCATTCTGTAATTCTGTGATTCTGCCTGCTTATTGAGGCAAGACACGAAGGTCCATCCTGGGTTAATGCCCCCTGTGCAATGAGCACAGCTGGTGGAGATGGAAGTGCATCTAGGAACAGAGTTTTTTGAGATATCGAAGGGAAGAGGGCAGTGCACTCTGGGGTATGCAGGATGTGAAAACTCTTAGGAGATGCTTTGGACTGCAGTATCACCTGGAAAGTTCTAATTTAAAGAAGAAGCTCCATCTCAGCATAAGACCACTGTTGGGGGTTGGGGGAAGGCACAACACAACCCCAAGTACTTGGCTAGGTTTCCTCCTGAGGGAACCAGGCTTGCCTGGAAGTGATGCTAATTGAAGGATTAAACCTTCTGCCAAGAGTTACAGCAAGTCACCAAGTGCAGGCAATTATTGAGAAGGGCAGACATCACTACCAGAAAGACCTGGTACCTCCTCTGTCCAGCAACTGGAAACCACTGAGGGAATTTAACACATTAAAAAGAGGAGGCCTCATCCAAACCATAATTAATAGCAAGCTTCAGCCAGGGAGAAATAAACAAATAGATAAATCAGAGCCCTGACAGGGCAGCAAAGGAAAATGGAGAGGTGTTTTCCTGC